>NW_014578829.1:30639-46523 GCF_000485595.1 Priapulus caudatus
ACACGGTTTTTTGAACAGCGTTTATGCATAGTTTTCAACTGGTAAATAATCTATCATATTGTGAATAAATATATCAAACTTTACTTGTTTTCTCGTCTATTGATTCTCCCTTAATCATACTGACACCACCAATTTTACTCTGAAATCGTATGCTGTTCTTTCAAAAAAAGTATTTGTAATCGAACGGTTTCGTACCAGTTTTCACGCTATGAATGCTCTCTCCGACCGAACTTTCTTATTGGGATTAGTGTTCTAGTTGTCCTATGACGGTAACTTTGGGGCGTCATATGGAATAGTTAAGGCTCACTCGATTTAATTCAGCGGCAGCGTTTCCAGCTTGCTCATGCTAAAATAAATGCGCTCTCACGGCCAAGCTAGCGTAGCAGCTGAATTCCCGCTTACGCCCCAGCGTACCGTTCATAGACAACAGAACACTAGTCCCATAAGATAAGTTTCGCGTCGCGAGGATGCATTCATCGTTCTGAAAACGCTACGAATACCGCTGTCGTATTCAAATAACTTATTGAAGAAACACATACGATTTTTCAGCGTATAATGTGCGTGTCATATGATTAATGGAGAATCATAGACGAAACAAGGTAAAGTTTGAAATCATATATTTATTCACATATGGATATGATTATATTACAGTTGAAAACATGCAAAAGCGCTGGTTAAAACCGTTGTCATACTCTTCTCTATTATGCACTCTTGAAGTTATTATTAAAGAAATTTTCATACTTTATTATCGTTTTCACTGCCTTGAGTTTTTCCTGGAGCATCGGCCTGATCTAGAACCACATTGAGGCAATTTTGTGCGCAAGCTAGAGAAAAAAACTCAAACAAAATGAGAATAGGTTTGTATTATATATACATTAAATATTATTATCTAGGCAGCGGTTGCCGAATTAACGAAGTCGCGCTAGTTAAAATTCCCCTGCATTTGACATCTATGCAGGAGTCCGTGTAACTCCCTGAAATTGCGCCATACGCATTAATTACCTCCGCTCCGCAACGAGTGCAGGGGAGGTAATGCGATTCGGTCGCACTGTGATGGTGTGTGTGTGGGTGTGTGTGTGTGTAGTGTTCGCGGCCCGAGTCGATTCAGCAGCAGCTCGCCTTAGGGCATCCAGTCGAGCGCAGCTCGCCTTTAGGCGCGTCTCAGCCAGCAGCAGCCAGCAGCGAGCCAGCTGTTATACACATATCATTGCTTACACGCGTCGCTTCAGTGCGTATGCACTCTCCTGTGAGTGCCCTTCTGCTCTAGTTTACCTCCGCGCAACAGAGTTGCCGCAGGGGCCGCGGGTAACTGTAATTCGTGTCGTTGTGTGTGTGTTGTACAGGGCTCGAATTAACGGACGCAGGCACCGACGTGACAATGCCCGTCGGTGCCCTATTCATCGCCCGTTACTGCCCCTGAAAAATCCACCCCGACCGACGGCAGTCACCTGCCTTGCCCTTTTTGTGTAATTGCCCGTCGCGCTATGCCCTTTATCTACTGCCTTAGTTTCGTTTAGTCGAGCAACATAACACGTGGCGCCTCGTGCGTGCTGGCAGTTTGTCGAATGTATGACGCTTAAAAGCCGATAGTCGGCAGGTAGGAAATAATTAACGCATCGCGATAATTATTCGTCTCCTGATAGCGATGGCATGGAAATTTCTGCGTTCAAGTCAACTGCTAACTTCATTTAGCAGCAGGGCGGTACAGGGCGTCAGGTGTTACTGCTTGTTGTAAGCTTACATGGCGGGCATATTGTTTTGTACATTAAAAGCAAGACCGATGTGATGTATCGAATTGTTCATGAGTTTCCTATATTTTTACCAAAAGTCCTTTGTGGCCCCTTATCAAAATTTGAGAGTTGCCTGTGGTGCCTTTTTAAAATTAGCCTCTGTGCCTTCCAATTTTATAAGAAAAAATTCAATGCGCGTATTTTCTCACATGCCTTAAAAAAATAGCGCTGCCCTTCTCGTCGCTTAATTCAAGCCCTGATGTGTGTGTGTGTGGTGCTGCTGTGTGTTGTGTGTGGGGTGTTGTGTGTGTCCAGCCCGCGCGGCGCAATCGACTAGCGCGTCGAGTCAGCGAAGCGGGGCCGAGTCAGCAGCAGGCGAGTGAGGTCAGCAGCAATACCAATGCAGCGCGTTCTCCCTCACGTTGCCGCAAACGGGGCGCCCGGTTCTTTGCCGCGCGCTCCCGTTGGTGGGCGGATAACGTTCCCCCCTGTTTCAATCGTTGGCGCCCCGTTTAACAATACTCTCCGCCCCGATTAAATGTCCACGCACAATAAAAGCTTTCCAGCGCCGCGGAACTCGAGGCGTCAAGAAGTACAATTTGGACCAGGTATACCCGCTACGGTGGATTTTTACGAGTACCACGGCATGCACTGCAGACAATTACAACAGTCTAAACCTTCCCACCACCCAACACTAACTGTACACCGACTCGGCATATCTTATATATTACAGAACCCCAAATACCGCTTATGGTGTGGTGGAGATTTTAAAATCCGCATTAATTAGTGGTACGGCCTAAAAAAACCACGCCCCCTCCCCGCCTTATTTCATCCCCCCCCTCCCCCTTCCCTTCCCTCCCCCCTAGTTTGAATTTCATTCCTGGGGAGAACCCGTGCAATGAGCCTGGCGACGGTCAGCAAGCGCCACCAGCGAGCGGCGGAAGTCAGTCAGCAGCAGGCAGCAGGCGAGCGGCGAGCCAGCTCGTAACACTTAACATTGTTACATTGCGTCGCGGAGCGATATGCCACTGCTCCGTGAGGTGCCTCTGTCTAGTTACCATATTTTTTTCAGCCTAATCCGTGTTCCAAGAAAATGGGCAGACGTGCAACCGCATGATCTTAAAAATAAGGCACATGCACGTTATGTTAATATTTTAAATTGAAACCTCAGACTGCGGACTCCCTGCATTTTGCTGCGGGACTCCCTATTTTAAGGGTAGCAGAGTCCATTGGGACTCCCCGTGTTCAAAGTTAATTTCTACCCCGGTCTAGTGTCTAGATTGCTCTTAGGACATTTCATAGCTTTGAATGTAGTAGCAGGACTGACATAGCACTCGATGAAAAATGGCAGGTTTATTTCCAAATCTTGATTGTGGGACGCTGCGAGCCACAATGACAAACTATCTCTACTGAATAAAAGAATAATGACCAATTGCATAACAGTCATATCAGGAGTAGCACCAAACCTGGTGAATGGGGGGCGTGTCGTTAAGCACAGTCACAAGAGAACATTGCTCAAGGGTCAAGTGCACCTGCTCGTTTTCGTGTTTTAATTGAATTTCAGTGATCATGATTTGAATCATCAAATGCTCGTCAAAAAGCACTCGTTGGTGCACCCATCTGCGTTTGTTATTGCGATTAGCGAATTTTGATGAGCCAATTGATGTGCAGAGCTTCAGTGCGGCATGACCCATCATCGTGACATGCCATTTACGAACATCTTGAACGAGCACTGACCTGACACGCGTGTACGTAGATACCGTACTGATACGCGTGTATGTAGATACCGTACTGATACGCGTGTATGTAGATACCGTACTGATACGCGTGTATGTAGATACCGTACTGATACGCGTGTATGTAGGATAGCTATGCGCGATACTGTCAGTCATTCATATATTTAAGCAGAAAGTACTGCGTGCCATATTCTGTGGTGTATGCATCTAGGAGAAACCACAGTCAATGTCACCAACGACTGCTGTATCCTACTACATTTGTATCCCCGACACATGATGCTATATACATATATATATATATACATACATAGAACAAGACACAAGACTACAGAGTGCCAGTAAATACATCTCTGTAGCAATGTTTCCTCTAATTATTAGTAGTCAGTGTGCGCAAAAATCGTATGTTGTGCAAATTTAAACTTGAAATTGCAGCTGTACACACCGGAACAAGAAAGGAGAAGTCACGTAAATTAGTAATGTACAAATGTGGTATTTGAAAAACCGACTAACTAGTACTAGTACTAGTACTAGTAGTTTAGTAGTTAACAGAAACAGTTATCCAAGAGATTGTTTTCAATAAGTATAATTATTAATTACTAGATTATTTTAGGTAACTAACATTTTGTGCACACATTAATTTCCTTTGTGCGCTGGTTGCAAAACATGCGCGCGCGACAGAGCTTAGATGGAACACTGCTCTGCAGTACATGTCAGGTTTCATACAAAACTGGCACACTTACACTTGTATTTGAAGATGTAGAAAGCATCTCAAACTTGACGATGGCACTTGCTGCTACCTGGATTGTGTCATCCCATTCGGCACCTACAAACAACAAATACAAGACAATTTCATCCATTGTAACACTACACTGATGTCTGCATATGTGTATGCACTCATACATAGAATTCTCAACAAATATAACCCGTTGTTTTTAATGTGTATATCACAAAATCACATTAATTTTTGCTGTTTTATCATCCTGGTATTTGCATCCCATGTTTACGCTCTCAGCTCTAGTCCTGCTAATCGCGTCATAGCACAGGCAACATGTGTTTAGAAGTACCCTGCTACACTTTACCTAAATTGTACTAGCTCGCCCAGCCACCAAGCTGGGAATGGTCACGTTTCTAGGCAAAAAAGCAATAAATTGTGGCTCATGTATCTTTTTACTTGTTTTGAGTGGTGATATTGAAAACTTAAACCCTGGCGCCGATTAAATTTCTATGTGGTTCTTGTTGGAATGCCGCGTATCGCTCCAATCAGAAAGCAATTTGTGTGATGTATGCACGTACATGGTTTTCATACTTCCGTTGCTTCTGGATGTGAAGAGGTGAAATTCTTAATACATGTTAATTCCCCAATCTAGTGTTTGGATTTGTTCCCAAGTGTGGTCATTCCTAATCTCTTCTGAATAGTTTTTTTGCGACATTGATGATTTGTGTCGCACACCGAAATTATTTTTCCCCGCCTTCAGGGCTTCTACTAATTCTTTCCAAAGAACCCAAATATCAACTCCTCCTGCAACGCACTGCTAAGAACTCTCGTCCTAGGAATTAAATTAAAATTCCTTTGAGTAAGCTTTAAAGCATTCAAAGGTGATGCCTAACCGCCAGCATCCTCAACCGTCATTAATGATCACTTTGCCGGCCAGATATTAGTTTCTTGGCACTGAATCTGAAAACTTGACCCCTCTAATCCCATCACAGTGAGGTATTCCCCCGATAACTTTAATGTTTATAGGAAAGACCGTAACCGTCATGGAGGTGCGTTTTTAATGCATGTTAAGATAAATCCATTTCTAGCTCTCTAACTTAATCCATCCTTTGATGAAACAAGGAGCGAACTTACTTGGCTGAAGCTAAAATATTAAGAATTCTTCAGACCCTTATACTCAATGATTGTATAGGCCCCCTCTTGAGCAACTCATTGGAATCACATAATTCGGTGAACGCCTTCTCTCTCGTCATGATTGAGTCCTATCCACCTCACTCTTTGTGTGACTTCCATTTGCCCGGAATTGATTGGCAGTCCTCTTTCAGTGACTGGCCCAAGCGAGATAACCCAATTATGTAATCAACGTCGCTAGATCCTTGTGCGACTAGTCAATTCCTACTCAACCTTGTCCTCACACCAGCCTTACATCGAGTGCACTTGAAGACTTGTAGTAACATCCTTGAATCTAGTATTTACAAATTTTCCCCAATCTGGTGCTCATCTATATCTGTGGTCCCTAGGAATTAAGTGACCAAGCATGATTGTGTCATCTTTACTTGAGATCTTTAATCCAGTTAAAAGCTAGCTATTTAGGAACTACGTGAGATTCCCGCTCTTTGATATTTAAAGGCTGATAAAGAACAACTTTTTAAATCTACTTTACTGAGTTTAATGCCTCAGTACTTTCGCAGTGATACGACAAAGAGATCGCCTTGAATCTAATTTGGTTGCTAATTAAAACAGCTATCATCTACCGGGAGGTAAAACCCTATGATCCCTCGTAAGGTTATCTCAGTAATAAGGCTTCGTCCTTGTTGTCCCTCTCCTTAAAGAGTAATCTATGAGGGAAAGGGATCGCCTGCTTTCAAAGGTCGCATGGGCGTTCAACAACGCACGCGGCAGCTAGGTCTAGGACATATAGCTAGTATCGAAAGAAATTTTGTCTCGCATTAAAATCGTAAACTTCCATCGAAGTTGTTCTAAAATGGTATTGTTTGTGATAACTATCACTTTGCAGATGGGAGATCAAAACCGACTTTCTGGAGGTTTAACTGAGAAGTGTATAAACGGGAACATGGTATCCCATCTCTTCTTATCGTGATGATGGTATTTCCTGCGAATGGCGTCTCTCGCATACCGAAGGCTGTTTGCCCTAGTAATCAATTCAAATCGGTCTTCTCTACCTTCTTGTGTAACAGCTTAATCGCAATAAGGCAGCAGTCCCGCAGCCACTTTAAATTATAAGTTCCGCGACTGAGTGTAGACCCAAAATTGTTATCTCCCTAAGTGGCGTGATGCTCGGTACTTAAGAATATATCTCCACAATACTAGGCTGCTGGTCCCGATAAGGTGCCATGTATTTATTCTGCATCATTTTGCCATGAGCTTGGGCCTTCTCTAGCTACACATTTTGTTTTGTCAGTCATACGATCATAGGTTCTTCTTGCGCTTTTGATTGGAAAAGGCTCTTAAATACCACAGTTTTATAAGGTGGGTGGATGCTCCCTTGCATCAAATTATCGGCCCGCAATACTCTGATCTTCCTCTTGCTCTAAGGCATTTGAGCATATAGTCTACTCTTCTGTTATAAACCACTTTGGATAGCATGATATCCTGTCGACATCATCAACATGGGTTTTCGGCACGGGTTTTCTAGCAAGTTACCCCAGTTAATCAACGTTTTTCATGACTGGTACACTAAGTCTTGACAAGTCTCAGCAGGTTTTGATGCAGTAAATTCCTAGATTTAGTAAAGGCGCATTTGATAGGGTTCCTCAATGACTTTTAATCTCAACCTGGTCACTTGGTTTGGATACTACTAACGTTAAAATGGATCTCTGACTTTTTGAAGGTATAGAATTCAAATTGCTGTGTTAACGGCAAGCATGTCGGATGTGGCCCGCTGTCCACATCGGGTATACCCCAAGGTCAGTGCTTGGTCACTGCTGTTCTATATCCTTTTATAAATGATTTGTTGGCGGAAACTGACCCTTTCTACTTCTATTACGCCTCTTTGGCTGACGACGCTGTACTGTACCGGCACCATCTACAATAAGAATGACCAGTTACCCTCCAGAGGGTCCTTACTCGTAGCTGAGAAGTGGGCAACATCAAATGGGGTAATTCATATCAATACAGAAAAGTGTAAAATTCTTACAGCATATACTGACGTCTCCCAAAAATCACCACTTAAGACTTTTACTATAACTCGTTTGTATCGCATAAATATCTATCTCTTACCCGACTACTGTATCAAATATTTGGGTGTTTATATAGTAACGATCTTCGCTGGAATCCCACATTGAGCTAAACAATTTGTAAGAAAGCGCACCGATCATTCGCATGCTACGAGCGTAATCTTAAGCTTTGCTGATCTAAAAACTCGGTTCCCGTACTTTTCCAAAACTATGGTTCTGCAACATATTATCAATATGCTTCACCAGCCTGGTGCCACGCTATAAGACTTCAGGAAACTGCTCTAGATTGACACCATTCAGCATAAAGCTAGGAGATGGGTCTCACAGTAAGAAACTATGATGATAGTACGCGATGTTGTTTTGGCATCGGTCTTGAATGGCCTCCCCTCGTGTTCCGCTTTCTTCAACTCCAAAACTCAATAAACTTTTCTATAAAATTTATCAATGGTGAAGATGAAAAATTGGCATTCCATTCTTGCTTAATGAGGCCTGTTCGCTGCAGCCGCGCTCATCTGAGCGTGATCAACTGTTTTCGGACAATGTACAAAACTTACTAAGGATCCCTTTAAGATTTAGCTTCATTTGTCTCTGTGATTTCCGTATTGGAATTCACTGCCTTCATCCATTGTAATAAGCAAATTCACAAACTTTTTCCGCTGCGATCGCAGTGTGGATCTTTACCGACGTTGGATCCACTCTCTCCATCTTCGTTATAGTCTCCAGGACTTTTGAAGATTATCACTTATGAGGTTATGAGGTTATGAGGGCATGTATTGGGCTCACGTAAATGATATAGCGTGATGACTATTGTGTGCATCCATATGAACTTAAGAAGAGGCTGATGCATTTTTACAGTGGGCATAAACTAGAATTTTTCTTACCTTTCACTACATCCCCATACTTCACAACATAGGCTTCTTTCATTTGCTCAGTTCTTAGCCTAAAGAAGATAAACCGTTGAGCCAGTGAGTTACATATCATGAACCTAGAGAGAAACCTCCTTACTCTTTCCCCATCACGTCTAGCAAGAGTTCGCCACTAGGTTAATGATCAATGTCTTTGACAGCCCAAACAAAATTTACACTTCTCTTTCCCGATACAAACGTGACTTCGGACTATTTTCTTTTGACCAAGCACTACTCGTTACGAAGAATATATGCGATCGGGTGCACAGGCACGAATGTTGCCTCAAACATTCTGTCACATTACAGTTGTAAACTTACTTTATTAAGTCAGAAGCAGTCGTTGATTTAGCCAATCCTCTTCCCTTCTGGCAGGTGACAGATGCATGAGTCAGGTGCACCTGTGTGTGCGTATACATGCGAGCGATAAAAAATTAGATTGTGCACAGTCACAAAGACAAGGTAGACAAGAAATTTTGAACCATCGGACTGTTTAGGTTTTTGTTGAAATGTTTTGGAAAGAGAACTCGAACTTGCATTTTTATTAAAACTATAACCCACGAGTGGCGTAGTCATAATGGGCACAAAGAGATGACAATCCTACGCTATTACTATATGGTAATGCATTGCACTGCTGCATAGTTCAATAGAATATATACTGCTAGCAAAAGCTATGTCGACATCCTGTACATATCAGTTAGAGATAACCTAGAAAACACAAGCATTCATCGCAAGTAGTCTGCTAGAGTGCAAACCTGCCCGGCTTCGCCGGCTGTGAAAACCACAGAGCCTAAAAAAGGCCCCGTCATTTACTTGACGGGGCTGATTTTCTCTAGACGGGGCTGATTTTTTAAAACTGATGAATTATGTAAGAAAACCTTTGTTTGCCGGTGTTTTAAGACGTCCGGTGTTTTAGAAAAAGTATCCCCCAGAAGTTACACCACAACAGGTGTTCTTTCTTGATTTGACTTTCGTTTTCAATTCTTGGAACATCAAAATTTGACGGGGCGGAAACAAAGCCCTGTGGACACCGGAGACGGGGTTGTTTACGGGGTTTGGGCCGATCGGCCCACTGAAAAGGCGAAGCCTGAAACCGGCACGGTTTACCTGTGGTACAGAGATCTCACATAGCATTCTCCATAAGATGTCAACCTGCTGCTGATAATACTGCTTCTCTGCACTCGCCACGTGTACAACAACTGCCACGTCCTGATGGAGAAACCAAAGAACACACACATCACCGTTAGCCTTAGCAATGAAGAGAAAATTGAGCAGGTCTAGGAAATCTATTAATGATGTACTGTATATGCTATATCAGGTTTTCTTCTGAGGGAAAATTAGACAAAGGAGGTAATGGCCAGTTTCAGTGGTGCCACTCAGGATATTACAAAAAAAGTATAATATCTGTCCAGAAAAAAGTATCGAAATTGTCTAAAAAAAAGTATTAAAAAAGTATAAATTTGTATCAACCTACCATGATTTGTAGTCACTTTTTACCTTATATGTTGTTACCGAATACATTATAGCCTATGTGCAGCATACAAACAAGCTTCAGGAATGGTGTGTGCAATGCCATGATGAGTTGTCTCTTGAACCCTCAGTCTGGAATATTTCAATGCAGTGTTTCCCCCTGGCTAGAAAGCTTTGTGAGGTGGTAATTTTTTTGTGATGGTTGCACATTTCGAGATCCTAGCAAAGTGAGCAGCGCAGGTGCCGGCCAATGTAGGAGGGTCCAAGGGCATGCTCCCCCAGGAAATTTTTGAAAAAATGGTGCAATTTGGTGCATTCTAAGCTATTCTGAACACATTGTACGAGACTCTTGAATCTCTTTTTCAAGTTGTGTTGTCAAAAGTTTCGTCAGCGAGGCGGTGTTTTGGACAAATTTCTGTGTGGCAGCTGAGAATTTGAGCGAGGTGGCCTGCCTCGCTCGTGTCAATGCAGGGGAAACACTGTGCAATGCGCACTGACAGCAGAGCTGAGAGCAAAAACACTCCACTGAACAGAGCACACATCACTCCTGCAACAAGACTAGCAAAGCACATCTTTACTTTCATCAAATTCAGTGTACCTAAATGTATGTCCGAAGAGTTTTGACCATCTTTGGAAAAAAAAAGTATTTAAAAGTATTTATGCATGAAAAAAGTATGAAAAAAGTATAAAAAGTTCATTTTCTTTAAAAAAAGTATAAGGTGGCAGCACTGCAGTTTGGGACAAAAAGGATGGCACTCCAACCAATCAAATAACTGAAAAGTGTAGACCCTGTGTCACATGACTCAATAAACGAACATGGCAATCTAAATATGCTGGAAGCACAGAGTGAATCTGGTGATCTATTTGTTTTTGGGTTGACACTATTTTGACAACGGCGGGTAAATACATGAACATTTTCACATCGGCGATGTTAAATTTGACAACGGCGGTGCGCCACTGTGCCTCTTATGTATAAGAAACCCTGTGTATATTTCGCGGTGGTTTATTTTTCACGAATTTCGCGAACACGTCCCCGACCGCAAAAATAACAACACGCAAAAATAACAACACGCTGTTCTTCACTGTTTAAGGAATTCACCGACCGCAAAATTAACCACTCGTGAAATTGTCCGTCAAGTCTGAATTCGCGAAATTATCTGTATGCGAAAAATATGGCGTATACAGTACTGATGACAGCTCAGTTAGGTGGAGCCACATGCACGTGCACAGCCGCTTTCACTGTCCTTAATCATCGGGATTCGTCACATAGTATGATACCTTGTTGTTTAGAAGATTTTGCTGAGAATCTAGACGAATGACTTCGTGAAATGCTGGAGTCCATGTTTGCCCCTGCTTCACTGCGAGACAGCAAACACAAACCACATTACAAATAGTTGTGGACAAGACAAGAGCATAAATACAGTCTTTTGAATCTGATTCAATCGTTTTTATGTTACATTATACCTGTCCAGGTATGATATCTGTCATATGAACCCCATTTCGCCGGATCGCAAACTTATAGTAACTGTGAAGCGATTCTCTATCCATACCAGTAAGGATGTCAAGATTCTTGCTATAGTGCTGCCCTCCAGTGAGTAAACCTTCCTGTTTGATAAACTCTTGGGCACTAAGTGCCAATGGTTGCAGAGTATCTGTAGACTCAGTGCTGTGCTGTGGCTCATTCTTAAGCTTAAATGGCGAAGCTTCCACTGCCACATTCAGCAACTTTTCTCTGCTGTCTTGCTTAACCTCCACTGCAGAATTATCAGAGCCTTGAGGTGATGAGCCAAACATGGAATGCAGCTGAGGAATGACAGTGTCACCACACATGTGGACGTCATACCTACAATAAATGACAGTGTCACCACACATGTGGACGTCATACCTACAATAAATGACAGTGTAACAATAAATGATAGCGTCACCACACATGTGGACGTCATACCTACAATAAATGATAGCGTCACCACACATGTGGACGTCATACCTACAATAAATGAGCAAGAGAATTCAATTCGAAATCAATAATTTCTTCATTTCTGACAGATGCCACAATGGAATAAGTGATGTTACCCATTTGCATGCAGAAGGCGCTGCACGTGCAAACACAAGAGCATCTCTCGGAGTTGCGTCAGATTAGCGGATCCATCCGCTGCGTGCGCATTTACAAGTGCTACTCCTGCCTTGCCTTGGGCCGACATGCTGTACTTCTCTCCAGCCTGCAGCACATCTCGAATGCCATGCTGAAACGTAACAATAAACGTGATCTGACACATAATATAGATAGTCGCCTCAGCTATGTGCAATTTGAACTCGAATCTAAGCTCAATGTGCTGTCTAGTTGTGCTGATCTCATGGATCGAGTTAACGTGCAAGCAGTGGCCATTAGAGGTTAAATATGCGCACTTGCGGCCCACGTTTCAGCAATGCGAGTAGAATGTACAACAAGAACGATAATTAATCAACATTTTACTTTTGAACTAAAAGTCAATTGTGTAAATACAGCTTGAGATTTCTTGCTTTAAAGTACTATATGACATAACATAATTACCTGAAAGGCAGCCTTTCTGTTGAGAAAGACGGCAAGTGTGTGTTCCTTTGTAATGCAATTTCTGATTGGTAGTTTCCATTCTATAGATTTACCAAGCAGGTGATCTCCAATCTAAATATGTATGACACAAACAATTAATGATAGTTTTACCATGAAACTGCTGGTCTGTAGTGTAGTATACATAACATCAAGAGTGCATAATAGACTCTATTATGCACTCTTGATAACATTGATGTGTACACACCACACGGAGGCCTTATACTCATTAGTGTGTTACTCTCCAAATACATGATATCATAATCGACTGATACGCACAGATAGACATATATATATGATATAACACGTTATATTCCTGTCCTGTGTATTCTAATTCTGTGCACTTGAATACCTCATAGGCTGCTATCATCATGGCCTATATTTATGATTTGACAGCAAGGAACATTTTTATGGATTAATTTAGACACTACTAGTAGTACAGTAAAACTCGCAAAGTCATCATCGTCTAACTCGTCAATTCGCATAAGTCGTCGACTCATGGAAGTCAAAGTACCGATTTTCTCTCATAGTAAATCCATTGGAATAGCCCCGCCTAAGTCGTCATTTATAAGTCGTCATTATGTACAAGTCGACGCCCTCAGACAGGTCCCATGTAATACAAACAACAGTAATTTTCCATCTATAAGTCGTCATCAGAAATGCCGATGGCGCGCGCACGCAGTGTACAGTCTAGGACTCTAGGGGATGTGCGAGCTGGCTGTCACAGCTCACATTTTTCAGCTCGCACACCTCCCCCAGATTCCCCAGTGTATGCAGCCCAATGCAGGGTGCGAAATTAACGCAAGTCCAGAGTCCAATGCTCCCTGATTTACTGCCGGACTCACTGATTTGACATAATAATGGAGGAGTCCGTGTGACTCCCTGAAACTTCTGCTATACCAACTAGTTCGTTCCAGAGCACGGCATCGCGGAAATACCATATTTTGTCAGCAAGTGTTCCAAGAAAATTTGGCAGACTGAGGCAGAAGGCTATAGTTCTAGAGCTATACTAGTACTAGTTTTTAGGTTTAGAAGAAGCGACTGGTGAAGAAACACAATATTAAATACGCAGCAGACATTTAACCGTATACGGCAGAGTATATCCACTTCTGCTATTTTACAGTATAGTACTTCTGATTGGCTAGTATATTTATGTATGTGTATATACTATATATATGTATGTTAGTATAGCTCATAGGGTCTATGTCCCTCAGGGTACTGCCGCGTTACTGCAAGAACGTACCCTGGTACGGTCCGCGTTATACCCGAACGACCCTGGTAACTATCTGATATGGTTAGGGTTAGGATTAAGGTTAGGGTTACGGTTAGGGTTAGGGTTAAGGGAGTAGGCGTAGGTGACTCCCTAGACTCGTTAGTGGAGTAGGCGATGTACGGTCGGCATATTAGATAGTACCAGGGGTACGTTCCGCAGTACCCGGGGGACATAGACCCTCTCAGCGTTAGTATATTATGAATGTGTTGGCTACACTTTGTGATCAAACTTTCTCATCAGCTGCCCCAAAATTATGGAATAAGCTACCTAGTTATATTCGATGTGAAACGTCGCTGGAATCTTTAACGCCTAGTTAAAACTCATCTATTTAACATTGCATTAACACATAGACATTATATTTTTAGGTTACATTTGATTTGAGTTCTATTTTATTGAAAATGTTATATTATTGTCGTTTCAGATCATATTTTACAAAGTTGCAGTCCGCTATTAATAATCAGGAATTGTTATAGGATTGTCGTAAATTAAGTATATCTATATTTTACAGTGTTGCAGTCCGCTGTTTTATAATCAGCCTTTGTAATGCGCATGTGAACATATCTGCATGTAACATGCGCAATATAAATCAATATTTTAAATATTATATTATTATTTATGTGTTCAAAAGGTTTCGTATTGGAAACGACAAAACGTGATTCACAGAAAAGAGCTTCCATGATCAAACGGGGCTACAATTACAAATGTGTAGAAATAAATGGCATTTGAACCTAAAAGTTTACTAGACAGCTAACCCTGGTGGGATTCCAACGTAATGTTGAAGACATCATAAATATACTATTACTAGCCAATCAAATGTGGTGTACCGCCGGTTAGATACAATAATGTAACCCAACAAGAGCAGGGTTCTCCCCAGGATGAAATTGAAACAGGGGAGGGAGGGGAGGGTGAGGGGGGAAGGAGAGGGGAAGGGGAAACTGGGGGGGGGGGGTCCGGGGGGCATGTTTTTTACACGTAATGCGTAAATCGCCACCACACCATAGACAGTATTTGGGGTACTTGTATATAAGACAGCCGAGTCGTACAGTTTGTGTTAAGGTTTGTGACAGGGTGACTGTTTGTACTTGTGTGTGGTCTGCAGTGCATGCGTAGTGTAGGACGGTTACTCATTAGTGTACCGTAAAAATACACGCGTCCGGGGGCTGGTCGAATGGGAATTCTAACGATCGATTCCCGCGCTGTCAAACTTTATTGGTGGTGGAATTAATCGGCGGCGGAGGTAATTTAAACGGGGCGCAACAATTGAAACGTGGGGGGTTTTCCCAAACGGGGCGGGGCGCCCGGTTGCGCAACGTAGGAGAACCCTGAAGAGTAACCCTACTCTTGTTGGGTTACATTATTGTATCTAACCGCCGGTGTACGGTATAGCGGAAGTGGATACGTAGCTCTGCCGTATCATGTATATGGTTAAATATCCACTGGCACTGGCCTATTAAAATATATAAATAACACATGTGACATAGCAATAAACAACAACAACAGCATACGTATGTTTTTGGTGCAATTCTATATACCTTATCAGGAATAACTTGTTTTTATGAATACCACGAAATCTCCGTTCTGCAGCCGGGACGTTTGTTTTGTGATTGCAAGCCGAGCATGCCTCTCAGTCTCAGTGATACTCATAGTCCGACTAGTCGTTTCACCGCTATAGATTCATTTGTATTTGTTTCCGTCACGCGAATTAGAAATAGCAGTACTTTATCGATTGTTTAAGTCACAAATTAAACCTGCAGACGCTAGTGTAAGAGTCCAAGCTTGATTCATCATAATAAAATAATGTTGATTCTACCAGAGTACGTATGTAATGCTACTGCAGTTTTACATACTACAGCGCCATCTCTGGGTTACTTTATGAATAAAGAGTCGTTCAGGGGTCGTAGAAAAGCAAAATAAACCTATTCACATGTCGCTGGAGAGAACAATGTGACAGATAGTATTATTAAATTTTAACAGAGGGTTATGAAACATTATAAACGATGAACAGCTTTGCTATGTCGCTACGATCGTTAAATGCGTATTTTACTCCGCTCCCTGTTTTCGGAAAGCTCAACCAGCTCAACTGTGTGTGTCCATTTTATACGCAACACTACTTCCGTTACTTCAGTACCGAAAAACTTTTAACTTCTTAACTTTGCAGTCTTTTGTTTAAAGTTATCTAAAACGTTATTTATGTATTAATATATATACAAATTACTATGTTGATAATATATGGTTAAAGAAAGTGGAGATCACCACTAAGCAACCGTTAAAGTG
>NW_014578829.1:46533-47609 GCF_000485595.1 Priapulus caudatus
ATCGAGCGTCGCTACCGTTACATCGTCGCGAACCCCCGCGCGATCCTTCGATGATCGATCGCTCGTGATCGAGCGTCGCTACCGTTACATCGTCGCGAACCCCCGCGCGATCCTTCGATGATCGATCGCTCGTGATCGAGCGTCGCTACCGTTACATCGTCGCGATCCTTCGACTCGCCTCTGCGTGTCGCCGAAACGTGGCGCCACCTCGGTCTTTGCACGGAGAAAGTTTGTTCACCGCTGGCACGGGTGTCGACTGTAGTAGCAGTAGCTAGTAGTAGCTAGCTGCTGCTGATCGATGTAGGATGATGACTCACGGGATGCATGCGTTGTAGTGTCGCCCAACCCCACGTTTTTCACGCAGCCCTCATGTTTGCTCCGGGGCCGGACGCTCGGCTTGTTATTATTGTCGGTCTGCAGCTCGGCGTAACACTAACAACGCTGAAAGCTGTTATTTGTGGGGCAGGCGTAGACTGATTCAAAGCCTACACGTGGCTGGGTGTACTGTACAGTGGTGCCTACATCGAATTGCAAAGATTTGGCAGGAAATTATATTCGCGTGTGAGACACTGTTATAGAAATCGTGTAAAGATCTTGCAAGGCACTGTGATGGTACGCATTTTTCTTATTGATCCAATGTTGTCACCGCTCTTCCATACACTCACTTTATGCTGATGTGGATATTTGCATTCCTGTGTGGATTATGAAGTTGTATAAAAATGTTGCAAATGCAGCACATTTTTATCCAGAGGTGGCAGCACCATACTGCGTTAGCGTGTCGATAGACTGGCGTATCTTTCTCTGCTGGTGTCAAGATAAAAGCGCACATAAAGAAAGGCGCATGCTAAAGCGTAACCATAAAATAATTACTATGCACGTATATATGTGCACACACACTGGGTGCACATGTTGATCTACTCTCTCTGTCTCTTTCTCCTTCACTCTCTATCTCCCTCTTTCCCTCTCCCTCCATAAGATAACCAAAGAATGATAGGTTTAGGTATGTACCCGACTATATATAAAGGAATACCGGACTGTGTGAATATGAAATGAAGGTACATACATGTGGTGAATCT
>NW_014578829.1:47619-54983 GCF_000485595.1 Priapulus caudatus
AAATCGCCAATAGACGGTATTTGGGGTACTTGTATATAAAACAGCCGAGTCGGTACAGTTTGTGTTAAGGTTTGGGACAGGGTGACTGTTTGTACTTGTGTGTGGTCTGCAGTGCATGCGTAGTGTAGGACGGTTACTCATTAGTGGTACCGTAAAAATACACGCGTCCGGGGGCCTGGTCGAATGGGAATTCTTAACGATCGATTCCCGCGCTGTCAAACTTTTATTGTGGTGGAATTTAATCGGGGCGGAGGTAATTTAAACGGGGCGCAACAATTGAAACGTGGGGGGTTTTCCCAAACGGGGCGGGGGCGCCCGGTTTGCGCAACGTAGGGAGAACCCTGAAGAGTAACCCTACTCTTGTTGGGTTACATTATTGTATCTAACCGCCGGTGTACGGTATAGCGGAAGTGGATACGTACTCTGCCGTATCATGTATATGGTTAAATATCCACTGGCACTGCCTATTAAATATATAAATAACACATGTGACATAGCAATAAACAACAACAACAGCATACGTATGTTTTTGGTGCAATTCTATATACCTTATCAGGAATAACTTGTTTTATGAATACCACGAAATCTCCGTTCTGCAGCCGGGACGTTTGTTTTGTGATTGCAAGCCGAGCATGCCTCTCAGTCTCAGTGATACTCATAGTCCGACTAGTCGTTTCACCGCCTATAGATTCATTTGTATTTGTTTCCGTCACGGAATTAGAAATAGCAGTACTTATCGATTGTTTAAGTTCACAAATTAAACCCTGCAAGACGCTAGTGTAAGAGTCCCAAGCTTGATTCATCATAATAAAATTAATGTTGACTTATACCAGAGTACGTATGTAATGCTACCGCAGTTTTACATACTACAGCGCCATCTCTGGGTTACTTTATGAATAAAGAGTCGTTCAGGGGTCGTAAGAAACAGCAAAATAAACCTATTTCACATGTCGCTGGAGAGAACCAATGTGACAGATAGTATTATTAAAATTTTAACAGAGGGTTATGAAACATTATAAACGATGAAAAGCTTTGCTATGTCGTACGATCGTTAAATGCGTATCTTTACTCCGCTCCCTGTTTTCGGAATGCTCAACCAGCTCAACTGTGTGTTCCATTTTATATGCAACACTACTTCCGTTACTTCAGTACCGAAAAACTTTTAACTTCTTAACTTTGCAGTCTTTTGTTTAAAGTTATCTAAAACGTTATTTATGTATTAATATATATACAAATTACTATGTTGATAATATATGGTTAAAGAAAGTGGAGATCACCACTAAGAACCGGTAAAGTGCCTAACAAACGGTTTATGCACCGTAGCACATACCCAGTGACTGGACAGGAAACGGGCTCGACACAACAGCTTGCCTACACGGAAGAAGTAAGTTATTAAATGAATGAAGTCAATTCTAACTAACCTTTCATATAAATCTCTAGAAATAGCGTGATCGGTGTGTTATTATTACTAAGAATACCAGACGAGAAGTTCCCAACATGCGTTGATGCAGATACATCATGGAATGCAGACTTGATAATTGGGTAATATGGTGGAGTTGTAGTACGTACAGTTGTATCAAACTATCATGTATGTGGAATGTAAGGCCCAATCATGGTTTAGCACCCACAACTATAGTCCCAAACTAGGGTTTCGCCAAAATAGTGTCTACTTCACATGAAAGCACAGTGGCACTGTAATAATGGAGCGGCTTGGTATGTTGTGCATTTACCTTATGATTGTCAGGCACCTCAAGTCTAGCCCAAAATTGTCATGATAGAATGTTGATGATGTCATTGTTTGGCCACGATGAGCTGCAAAATCGTCATTTTCGTATGCACGAGTGATAAACATGTATGAACTAGTGTAGATTAAATTTCCTCACAATGATGTTCAAGGGGTGTGGTTATTTTGCGCAATCTGATAAGGCAATTGGGGATGGAAATCTTTTATCATGAACCATCAATATTTTTCCACATAAATCACTAGAAGCCTTCAATAAATATTAATGGGGGTACAGTAGAAATACCATACATGTGTTACAATAACTTGGATTACAGAAATTTGTGGTTTTTGAAAATCTTTGCTGGGATGGATTCAAATCTTCAGCATGGAATTAACGTTTATAAGAGCAGTTCACAATGATCTCACCTGCTGCAGATACTTTGTCTGTCAAAGAGAAGATCCTTAGTAATGTTAGCCAACTTTAGAAGACCTTTTGGCCTCCAGGTTAAAGCCCAAATAACCCAAAGCCAACAATGATGTATATGCAGGGTTCGACACTAACCCACGTCCGACCGACCTAGTCAGGTAAATGCTTGGTCCGGTCGCATACAACCAGAGTGCTAGTAGCCCGACTGGTCGTGTTAGAATTGGTCATATATATTGCACTGAAAGGTCACCTCTGGCTAGACTGGTTCGCGGCCGCACTGTTTGTCGCAGAACGTGTACATTGTCTAGCAGAGCGTGAGGCCAGATACCAGTCTATCCTTCGGCAAAAACAATAACGTGGCTTGCTGCCAGCCGAAGTAGACGATCGATGAACCGTGCGCTCGTGTATGCCTGTGGTAAAATACGAATGCTGCACGTGAACTCGGCCCACGCGCGATTTAAAGCGCGGGAAACAGCATCTATGAATTCATACGATGACACAGTTTTATCTAAATAAAGTTTTTTATAACAATGGTCTGGGTCTGGGCTAGTGAAAGTTAGGGATAGGGTTTTCCTCAGTTACTAGCCCGATGGTCTAGTGAAATAAAAAGTTAATGTTGAACCCTGATATGCATGCTAGCTGGTAAGAGTGCCCCTCAATCTCCCTCTAATTATTGTGATTTTACTATGTTACATCATGAAATAATAAATATATTCGTATAAAAGTGTTAGTTCAAATTTGTAATTGTGCTTGCCTTACTTTTTTGGCTAAAAGAGTTTCTGTAAGAACACATAGATCTCCAAATGTATAATAAAAGTCATTGAGAAAATATCATTTACTTCCATGGATTTTGGGGTTATGAACATTTTTCTGGCGTGCATTACTTCTGTAATGTGAGATATTACTTACTGCACATGCAAGTCTGAAGGTTTAATTTTTACATGTATACTATATATTTAAATTTATACTGATAGGAGTGAGTGTATTGTTTTGAGTCTTACGATATGATAGAGAAAGCATTGTGGATTAGATTTGGATTTACTAACTCCTCACAATTGCAGGTTTATCACATATATAGTAATAAATACAGCTCCGTATTTTTACAACTCATTTCCTTGTGCATTGTCTGTATGCTCATGAAAAGACGCATGCAATGAAACGTTATTATGACATATGCCGGTAATGGTCTTTGCAGGTATATACACACATCCCAAGCAAAATTAAAAGCAGTGCACAAGTATTTCAAAAATGAAAAGATATGTACTGTATTTTCACCTACTAGCGAATATGCTAGTATCACACCAACTTAAAAGTTACTACAATGTTATACTGTTGTAGTACTTATATCAAATAGCAATTGATGTATAGAAGCAGTCACATTTGTCAATGTTACGACAATTGATTTGTAAATTGTGCCACAGACTCAACTGGTTCTGATTCTAGATCTAAGTTCATCTGATTCTGTGACTAGTGACATCTAGACTCAGTCATAGCCGCATCTCTGTCGCTATACTCAAGTTACTTTTAATAAAGGCAGGGGCGGATCTAGCTTTCCGGAGAGGTGGGGGTTGATATTTGAGTGAAGATGTACTGAAGGCACGCTGTGCTAGGGTGGTTTTGTGCTCCACCAATGTGACAGTGTTCAGGATTTGACAGTACAGGCAGCTGTGTGGTCACAGGGGGAAATCCCCAGTTTCTATCAGCCTGCAGACTCACTTTTAGCTCGCCTTGACATTGTCAAGATGAGCTATTGCCATGCGGTGTCGTCCGTCCGTCCGTCTGTCTGTCAACATTTGGCTACGGTCAACGATAACTCAAGAACCGTTTGACCTACATGTTTCAAATTGCATATATATATATAGTTGTTACTCCTATGGGAGAGGTTTGAACGTCCTATTTTGGAGCACGCCAGTCGACCTACTTTCGAGCCACGTCCGCTTTTTGGCAAAAATGGAAATGACCATAAGTCAGTTCAGGTTCAACGGATTTTGCTTATTTCTGGTATGTGAATGAATAAGGACTGGCCCCAAAACATATCACATGGATTTATTTTTTTTTAAATTATGCAAATTAGGTAGATTTTAGCAATTTCACTATGCATTTCAGTGTCTGCCTACGGTCAACGATAACTCAAGAACCGTTTGACCCACATGTTTCAAATTGCATGCAGTTGTTACTCCTATGGGAGAGATTTGAACGTCCTATTTTGGAGCACGCCAGTCGACCTACTTTTGAGCCACGCCCACTTTTTGGCAAAAAAGAAAATGGCCATCTAGATTTATTCGATTTTGTTAAATTTTTGTATATGAATATGGAAGGCCAAACTGCATGCAGCGCCCCCTTCGTACAACTCAGCATTACACTGCCACAAGGCTGGTACTATTTTTCAAGTGGGTGGAGCTCCGGGAAATCCAGCAAATGGCAATCCAACGGCCGCGAAGTCGCCGCCGAACAAAACATTAGAAATTTCTATGATGCATGTTTGTTGGTGGACAAATTTAGATGTTTTAAGCTGAATACGCAAAAATGTATCAAAGACAATGTTCGAGAATTAAGTATATTGGCAAGCATCCGAAAAATTCATGATAAATATTAAATAAACACGTGAACTTAGTTTAGTAAACAGCGTAATGATTTGAAAGTAGTAAATGGGCGCACAATACGCACACTATTTCGTATCACTATTTTATCAAATTTCTCATAAAATAATGGTCGGATTTTTAATATTTTTGCAACTTTTAATAGTACAAATCTTATTACATAGGATACGAGTAACCTGGCCGCTGTAAAACTTGTGGTAAAAAAGCGTTACAAATTATAACGGAAAATCTACTTGTGGCAGTGGTGAATTGAGCCAGAGCGAGAGCGCCATCTGTCGTGGAGTTTGGTGGAAGGCTAGCCACAAAACAGTTGTTACTCCTATGGGAGAGATGACAACATCCTATTACGTTTATTTCGTCTAACTGGTTAAACAACTCTACAATCATACCTATATATGTGTAATATTGTGTTTTAGATTCTTCGTTACAGTAATTTGACTGGAATATTTTATTGTTTTTATTTGCGAGATATTCGAAAACCAAAATGGCGATCATTTAGGCGTAGCGCCATCTCTCGTCAAGATTTCAGACTTTCCGATCTGAAACATTTATTTTCGCATCAAAACTTGTGCATATATCATTATCAAGAGTATATAATTGGAGATATGCTATATATATAATGAGAGTTCTCCCATATATACTCTTGCTTTATATGTCCCCCTCCCTCTTCTATCACACCCAAGGTGAGCTACAGTGTCATTGACACTTTCATTTATTTTTGGCCTCATTTTACTAGTATTATTAACATTAGTCAGTGGCTGGGCAAGGGGGTTGCAACCCCCCCAACCCCCCTCTAAATCTGCTACTGGAAGGGTAGAGACATGGTACAAGTCTATACGATATATCTTTATCTATCTCTTTCTCATGAGATGCAAGAATCACGTGACATAACCAGGAGCCAAAGTTAAGTCGACCTTTCAATCGTTGCATATATTGGTGAAAGTACCGATGTACGAGTGCTCTAAGACACATTAGCAATACTGTAAACACTGTATCGCGGTCATCACGCAGATTTAGCAACGGTTGGAAAAGAATCTAAAATACTGAATTTTTAAGTTGAAATTTGAAGATACCTCTGTTATTTAAGGGCTTTATCTCCCACACTCTTCTGTGTGTTTTGAGTACATTAATTACCAATGTTGTCATCTATTTAGTCCACTATAGTGACATATAGCATATGTTTAGGGTAAACTTTTATAAAGTAGGAACCTGTCTATAGAGAGGCCACCTTAAATGCATTTCTCTTGAGTGGCAGTTGTTCTGTAAAACCACGTCTATAATTATAAAGGACATCTCTCACATTTCTCACAAGTGTCAGTTGTAGTGATACCATGATCTCTATATATAGAATGGACACCTTTCTAGGAAGAACACTTGGCTTTTCCATTGAGTGATCCTTATTTACTGGTTTGACTGCCTACAGCATAATACTCCTCGTATGCGTAGAGAAAAAGGAACAGTAAGAAATTCCCTAGATCTGCATTATGCGTCATGGGCTCATATTACGATCAGACTAACATCCTGTCACTGGTTAGACTGAGTCTGTGCTAACTATGTCTCTGGGCAGGAAATGACACCATGTTCCTTCCGTCAGCTTGCCCGTCTGCTTTCCTGCATTTATGTTTGAACTGTCATGATTTTTGGTGCATGTGTGTTTCTCTCGGAGTGTTGTCAGATACATAAATCGCCAGCACCAAAACATAAATATAGTCTGTCGTCTGCGCACTGTCGCTGTCGTTCTGTGCAAAGATGAGATACAACAACAAGATGGAATGGGTGAGTGCTGTATGTGAGTCATAGAATTGAATGAGCTGAGTCCCTGGTAATACTGAGCTCACGTTTGCGCAGTAAAATACTTGCGGTAATACACATGCACACTTGTTCAGACTGGCGTTCAGACATGCTTAGCGGTGCCAGAAATCATTGTGAAATCTTTTCGGAACAGGACGTTAACAGCACATCACACATGCCAGTATCGACGCCTACAACATAGCGACATGAACAGAATTACAATGTTATCAAGTCATACCTAGCACGCTTATAACCTCGAAATGAATGTATAGTCACACGTGATTGTCATTTTATATTTACCTGCAAGAAGGTAGTGATAGATCTGTATGTATAATGTATATCATTCACTGTTTTCTCTCATCTCTGTTATCATCCGATGGTGATAATTTAGGGAGATGGCTTGTTAGTCTTTTCAAAATTCAAGTGAAAGTTTGAACCTGATTGAATAGACAATATATATCTCAATGATGTAACCAAGGTTAATAATCAATCATTCGATCGCTCGTGATCGAGCGTCGCTACCGTTACATCGTCGCGAACCCCCGCGCGATCCTTCGATGATCGATCGCTCGTGATCGAGCGTCGCTACCGTTACATCGTCGCGAACCCCCGCGCGATCCTTCGATGATCGATCGCTCGTGATCGAGCGTCGCTACCGTTAGATCGTCGCGAACCCCCGCGCGATCCTTCGATGATCGATCGCTCGTGATCGAGCGTCGCTACCGTTACATCGTCGAGAAACCCCGCGCGATCCTTCGATGATCGATCGCTCGTGATCGAGCGTCGCTACCGTTACATCGTCGAGAAACCCCGCGCGATCCTT
>NW_014578829.1:54993-56922 GCF_000485595.1 Priapulus caudatus
GCTCGACGATATAGCCTGGCGGGCCGCCAGGCTATAAGTGCTCTTGGAGAACCCTGACATGCACGAGTTAATACATGAAAAGGGTCAATATATTCTTCTCATGGGTGGAGGGCGGCGGCGGGGGGGGGCGAGGTATTAATAGACAGGATACATCATTAGATCAAACAATGTTGGAATGCTTATCAGGGAGGTGATTGAGCGTCTATACATGAAGTCATCCAAGCGCGTTGACACAGATATAGCATCTGCTAGGTTCTGTGTTTTCTGTCGGTCGCTCGCTGGCAGAGCAATGTTTCACGTCCTTAGCGGTCCTTTCACGTTTACCTATCGCCTAACGTTCCTCATATGGCCGCTACGAATGCCGTAGAGCCACCCGTGGAAATCTACGGGCATGTAGAAGCGAGTCGTTTAGCTTTGCGGCTGTTACCGGTGCGTCGCTGTGTAACTCTCTCTTATTCTTGTTGTTTGTGCACAGGGCGTGCGTGCGGTGTACTTGTGTGTTGCAGATGAGCATTTGCACGGCATTTACAGCAAGTTATCGACAATAATAGGCGAAATAGAGTAGAGAAACAAACATTAAGACTTTGGTAGTAAATACATTTCGTGTTTATTTACCATTATTTTTTATTATTGAGACGTTCCAAGTGCCTGTGCTACTGAGCACCGGTGGAATGCGTCCGTAGGCCGTGCTGACGTGTCCGCCGCCGACATTTCGTTTTTCAGCTCCGGCGAGCGACCCCCCTCTCTGTCAGTACGACACAGATACGGCTAACCCTCTCTTCTCCACAGCTGTTCGCATCGGCTTCTGCGCGGATAGCTTATACATGTTCCCCGGCCGCGCTCATAGCTGGCTAGTGTGTGTGTGTGCGCGCTGGCGAGTGAGTCGCGTGAGACGGGCACGTTCCGTTCGGGCTGTACCGTCAGATAGTACGCCGCGCCGCACGAGATATCGAGCCCACGTATCGACACGCTTCGATCGGCTGTTCGATCGTCGCATCACGATCGTGACAACTCCAACATCACCGCGGCCCCGCAGCAGAATACGTGATGCGTTAGCCTGCCTCCGTCCTCTCCGCCGAGCCGTAGCAACCGCGCGCGAAACTACGGCGTATGCGGGAAATGTCAATAGCGCGGGGACAGTCTAACGGATCTACTTTTACTTTGCCTACGTCAGTCAACTGTTTGCCTGTAGAACACATCTACACCAGATGGGTAGATGGTAGCGGCTGTGTGAGTGTATCCTTGTATCTATACTATTATATTTAAGCACTCCATGTCGTATCTCTCTGCCGTCGTCGTAGATTCCAGCACCATGCTATAAGACACAATATAGCGGATACATCTGTAGATATAGCTCCATATATATCGTATGCAAAGCGTGGAGAGTGAGTACACGGTATCTGCTGCTGCTGTTGCCGCCGTACGGATAGGCCAGGAAGCGTTGTTGTTGTTGCTGCTGCTGTTGTTGTTGTTGTTGCCGCCGCCAAGCCCCTACGCTTTATCTCTCGGTGGATGATGTCAGGATATCGCATGGAAAACGCCTACACAAAAGTTAACTACAAATCCCTGGTAAGCAAGTGCGTTAGTCTGTCCTACCCCCCCCCCACCCACACCCGCGCATAGACACATCCGATTTTGGGTAGATATGGTAGTTGAACGAGCATGGTCGTGCGTCGTGCACATACACACATCACCCATAGCACTCAGCTTACAGCAAGTACGAGAAAAGAAGGATAAGGAGGAAGAGAAAATGAAAAAAAAGAGAGAAGAAGAAAAACAGAAAAGAGAGAAAGAAGAAGGGGAGAAAAAAAGAAAAAAAAAAGTAAGAGAAAGAAGAAGAAAGGAAAGGGAAAAGAAGGAGGAAAAGAAAGGAAGAGAGAAGGAAAGGGAGAGTAAAAGGAAGAGTAGAGGAAAAGAAGAGAATGAAAA
>NW_014578829.1:57825-60228 GCF_000485595.1 Priapulus caudatus
CGTGCGCGTGCGCGTGTGTGTTGGTGTGTGTGTGTGTTGGTGTGTTGGTAAGTGCGTGCGTGCGCGTGCGCGTGTGTGTTGGTGTGTGTGTGTGTTGGTGTGTGCGTGCGTGTGCGTGTGCGTGTGTCGGCCGCCCACACGCCAACGTGTATAATCTAGCTATCGTTGTGATTGTAGTCGTCGCATTTAGTTGTGTACAAATCTCCTAACATTTTTCATTGCAGGCGTTATAAAATTGCGAAAGGTCGCAAATTCTTTTAGGAAACCTTATTAGGAATTGAGCAAATTACGAGAAAGGTACGGTATACATCGACATCATATTCGCTTGCCTTGCTACGCCGCACAGTATCGCCAGAGTGTGCACCGCAGCGTTGCATTGCAGCTACACGCTAATGCTAACTGGCGTGTACATGTAGGGAAGGGGGTGGGGGACACATACTAACCTGCGTGTACATGTAGGGAAGGGGGTGGGGGGCACGGGCTGCAAAACTAACGCCGCACTGTAGTATGGACAGTGAACAATTCGCTAGCATACGTTATAGCATGTTATAACATAGTATCATACTATAGCATGAGCGGAAGCATGAGAGGATTGTCTTCCTTGAACAACGAACATGTGGTGCGTGCGTGCGTGTGCGCGTGCGTGCGTGCGTGCGTGCGTGTGTGTGTGTGTCTGTGTGCTGGATGGGAAACGGTAGGGCCATGCATGTACGTGTAATGTCGATGGGAGGTGGGAGGTGGGAGGGGAGGGAATAGGGACCGGGAGAACACAAACAGGTTATGTGATGATGTGCGGGAGGGAACTGGAGAAACCGACTGGTTTACTGTATGAGCCACCGCTGCTGCTGTTGCTGCTGTTGCTGCTGTTGCTGCTGTTGCTGCTGCTGTTACTGCTACTGCTACTGTTGCTGTTGCTGCTGCTGCTGCTGCTGCTATACTGATGCTGCTACTGCTGCTGGTGCTGCTGCTGCTGCTATTGCTGTTGTTGCTGCTGCTGCTGCTGCTGCTATTGCTGTTGTTGCTGCTGTTGTTGCTGCTGCTGCTGTTGTTGCTGCTGCTGCTGCTGCAGTGTGGTGGCTGTGTGGCTGCATGTACATGTACACATACGGTAGATTCATCAGTGGTAGAAATTATCTTTTGAACACGGGAGTCTAACGGACTCCCTACCCTCAGAAAGAGGGAGTCCGCTGCAAAATGAGGGAGTCCGCAGTCTGAAGTTCAAAATTAAGATTCATGCAGTTGACATGTTTAAGATTCATGCAGTTGCATGTTTGCCCAATTTTCTTTGGACATTAGCTGAAAAAATACGGTAATTCCGCGAGGCCGTGCTCCGGAACGAACTATAGGGAGTATGGCAGAATTTTCAGGGAGTCGCACGGACTCCTGCATATGTCAAATCAGGGAGTCGGACAGTAAATCAGGGAGTGTTTGACTCCGGACTCCCGTTAATTTCGCACCCTGTGCATGCTCGCTTCTCTCTCTCTCTCTCTCTCTTTCTCTCTCTCTCTCTCTCTCTCTC
This sequence comes from Priapulus caudatus, assembly GCF_000485595.1. Taxonomy (NCBI): domain Eukaryota; kingdom Metazoa; phylum Priapulida; class Priapulimorpha; order Priapulimorphida; family Priapulidae; genus Priapulus; species Priapulus caudatus. Next base: position 59,345 of record NW_014578829.1, read on the forward strand.
TCTCTCTCTCTCTCTCTCTCTCCCTCTCCTCTCAAGCTCGCTGCATGTAACCGTGTGCCTGTCTCTTCATTTTCTTCTTTGCTGACGTTGTCTTGCCGTCATGTCTCAGTGTTCGATGACGTATCACGTTTGTAAGCCCGTGCTTAGCTTGTGTTGCGTATATATGCGTGCGTGCATAATGATCACACATTTCAACATAATCTTGTATTTTGTGCGTGCCTGCGTGCGTGCGTGCATAGTGATTACACGTTTCAACATAATCTTGTATACTGTGCGTGCGTGCGTGCGTGCGTGCGTGCGTGCGTGCGTGAGGGTGCGTAAAGAAGAGGGGTAATACTGACAACACAAATGGTGGGAATTTCGTCGAATGTGTGCAGTCAGCGATGTCGGATGCCCGCCAGCGTTCAGCATCTTCCCATGGGAGTGCCCAGCATCCTTGCTGCCATATTACCGCAGCGCAGTACAGCAGGGCACTGGCTGCATGGTAGTGTCCTAGTGGTGGTGGTGGTGGTGGGAGAGGGCAGGAGAGTGCAGGTCTTTGCTCCAGGGAGTGATGCGATGCTCAGGGCAGCTACGGGGCCACTGCCACATCGTCAGCCACATGTTGCCACGTCGGCGTGCGGGCTACCCAGAAAAGTAAATAAAAACACGCGCCGGCTGACTGGCTGCACAAAACAGCGCTGATTGTACATTAACGGCGCATCTGCTGTGGGCAAGAGAGAAGGGAAGGGGGAAGGGAGCAGAATGGAGTGAGAGAGAGCGGAGGAAAGACAATGTAAGCACGCGTACACATAGAGAGCAAGAGAGGGGGAGAGGAAGGGGAAGAGGAAGAAGGAGAGAGAGGTGAGAAAGAGATGAATAAAGAGAGAGAGAGAGAGAGAGAG
>NW_014578829.1:61359-62988 GCF_000485595.1 Priapulus caudatus
GGCAGAGGGTGGGGGGAGGGTGGGGGGGGATACGATGACTGGTACTACTCTCTATCTACAGTGTACAGCATGCAGACAATCGGCTCATTTCCCCGCTGGCGTCGCTGCTGCTGCTACTGCTGCTACTGCTACTTCTGATGCTACTGCTGCTGCTACTACTACTACTACTACTGCTACTGCTGCTGCTGCTGCTGCTGCTGCTGCTGCTGCTGCTGCTGTCGTTGCTCCATAGCACCGGCATGACTTGCGGTGTGGCACGCCGGGTGCATTAACACCGGCGATAACTCCGTGATAAATGTGCGGAAGGGGTTACGACCCTTACGGGGCGTCGTTAGCTTGTCGACGCTACGCGCGGGGCCGCGGTGGCGCCCCCTAAAGGCTACTCCGCTGATGAAGTGTACGGGAGAAGCGCTGCCGATAGTGGCGCTCCCTGGAAGTGATCCCTCCGATCAATCCTTCAAGCAGTGGTGGCTTAGTGGGTGAGGGTGTCCTTTCACCAGCGCCCGTGTGTGGAGGGTGGGGGGTGGTGGGTGAAGGAGGGGCCTTTCAACCGGTGCTGCAGTGGCGGGTGGGTTCTCACGGACGTTGGCTTAGGGTTGCCTGCGGCGATCTGTTTTCGTGGAGTCATTCAGCCAATACCACTGTGGTTAATGGGGGGGGGGGGTGTTTGAGAAGGGGCGGATTGTATGACCAGCAGAGGGAGCGTTTTGTGAATGTTTCAGTTGTCTGATCGGGCAACCAGCCAGACATTCACTTGTGCCGGGCAATCGGACAACCGTTAGTGTCGAGGGCTGTGTGCCTGCCCGCGCGATCACTTGCCACATAATATAAACGTGGCGTGCTCGTTGTAGCATGGTATTATTATGCTATTATATACATCCACCTATAACAAACGTCCCCCTCTACACTGCGCATAGGCATGGGCATGTCCAGCAGTCTGTGTCATAACTGTGACTCTGATTTTACCTTCATGGCCCATGCGCCAATGTAAAGGTGGCGCGCGGGGGGTGGGGTTTCCATTGGTGGGAATATGTACCATCACACTACTACCATGCATGCCACGGTGGATGGTTGCGTAGGCTGTGTCACATTGCGACGATCGCTCCCTAATCGGAAGCGTAATCGAATCGCCGCGACGTCCCTCTGACGCGCCACCGCCGCCGCGGGATGCCGGTCTCCGCGGACATGTGGCGCCTCCTGGGGACATCCACAGGAAGCTTCCTCGCCGATGTCGGTGGCGACCGGGCGGCGAGCGGAGATGGCGGCGCGATGATCCCGGGGGGTCACAGCGGAGGAAGGATGCTTGCTCATGATGCAGGAAACCGGGAGTTATCCCGGAGGTCCTCGCCGGCTCATTACCCGCGGCGCGTCGCCGGCTTTTATCGCGTCTAGCGACACGTAGAAGGAACCAAGTGTTAGAAGAGAAAGCCACGGGCTAGTAATAGCATAGCGGCGTTACATATGATATCGTAGATGTGCAAGGATTCGCTATGAATTCACCAGCTAGATCTATCACAACAAGCTTCGTGCAAACATATATATTATATGCCATATAATATATATATATATATATATATGCCATATAATATATATATATATAACATCTATATATATATATATATATATATA
>NW_014578829.1:63423-64588 GCF_000485595.1 Priapulus caudatus
TATAGACGGTCACCTGTTTATAAAGGACAGTTGATGTTTCCCTTGAGTGGTGGTTATACAGTGAAGCCACCTCTATAGACGGTCACCTGTTTATAAAGGACAGTTGATGTTTCCCTTGAGTGGTGGTTATACAGTGAAGCCACCTCGATATAGAATGAACACCTGTTTATAAAGGACAGTTGATGTTTCCCTTGAGTGGTGGTTATAAAGTGAAGCCACCTCTATAGAATAGACGCATGTCTATAAAGTCTTATCCCTTGAGCGACGCTTACGCACACGTTTGACTGTACGCGCATACACAGATGACCGGAGCGAGAGCAAGGTCTGCGGCATCGTTGCGAGAGACAAGGGGAGCGGGTGTCGTCGCGAGAGATCCGTGGATGAGCGAGAGATCCGGTAGCTCATTTCGCAGTCCACCGCATCTAATGTTGTGATTAAAGCTCATGCAGTTTCACGAACCCTTCCGAGAAAATTGAAGTCGTGCGTTCCAGGGACAGAGGGATGCGTAGCGGAAGGATGCATATCAGAGGGTTGCGTAGCGGAGGGATGTTTAGTGGAGGGATGTGTAGTGGAGGGATGTTTAGTGGAGGGATGAATAGCGGAGGGATGCGTATCGGAGGGATGCATAGCATAGGGTTGCATAGCAGATGGATGCGTGGCAGGATGCATAGCGGAGGAATGCGTATCAGAGGGTTGTGTAGCAGAGGGATGCGTAGCGGAGGCGTGCATAGCGGAGGGATGTGTAGCGGAGGGATGCATAGCGGAGGGATGCGTAGTGGAGGGATGAATAGCGGAGGGATGCGTAGCGGAGGGATGTGAAGCAGAGGGATGCGTATCGGAGGGATGCATAGCAGAGCAGGGTTCTCCCTACGTTGCGCAAACGGGGCGCGCGCTCCGTTTAGGAAAACTCCCCCCCTGTTTCAATCGTTGCGCCCCGTTTAANGTACGCTCTCCTTCTTTATATGCTCTTGATATCATGTAACACCGCCGTCGCCAATGCTAACGTCCCCAACACCCTGACACGCATAAGTTACCGCGCTCGGAGAACTCTGCTCAGAATGTTCGCGAAAACCATTCGGCGTATGGAGAAATTTTGCCACAAGGCACGTAGTGGATTCCCCGCCGTAGAAGGCTTATATATATATATATATATATATATATATAT
>NW_014578829.1:66014-67867 GCF_000485595.1 Priapulus caudatus
CGGAAGTTGATATGCGTATATCAAGCCCAATGGATATAACGTGTAGGGAAAAAAAATTACCTGCAGGCCAAAGCTCAATGTGCATCCAAGTGATTTACAGAGTAGCTAATGTGCACGGATTTTCTTGCTGAGTACTCTCGCATCTTTGCGTTTTCGCTTCACTCGCGTAATTGCGAACGATAAGTGCGGCGGTAGTTAGATTTTAAACACCTTGCAATCAATGCATCGTGCCTGAGTGTGCCTCTTGCTATCCATATCTTGCCTATGTATTCATGCTACTGTATTGACGATACGTCACGCCCAGCTATCTATGTGCACGCCTAGCTGCATGTGTTGTCGGCAGTAGTGAAGGTACCTTTGTATATAAATGATTCTCTTTCCTTTTCCATTTCTCTGAGCCGGGTCACAGTAACGAGGAAGAAGGTTATGGGATGATGGCAGTTATAGCGACAAGTTTCGGAGAGAGAAAGAGAGAAAGCGAGGGGAGAGGGAAAGCAAAAAAGGGGAAGGAGAGAATGAGGGAGGGTTGTGTGAGAGAGAACAAAAAGATAGAGAGAGATAGAGAGAGCAAGAGAGAGAGAGAGAGAGAGAGAGAGAGAGAGAGAGAGAAGAGCGAGAGCGAGAGAGCGAGAGAGAGAGAGAGAGAGAGAGAGAGAGAGAGAGAGAGCGAGAGAGAGAGTGAGAGGGCGCGAGTTCGCAAGGCTACTACGTGTAGTGGAAGGAGGCCAATCTTAGCTGGTCGCTGCGCGCTCACGTGTCATCACGTATAAATAGCCTTTATAGTGCTGCGTGAGCGCAGGAGAGACGGAGACCGTATAGCCGCTACAGGATGGAGAGGCTGCGGGAGAGGCTGTACGCAGTGGAGACTGGCTGCACAGCTTCTACGCATTGGAAGGGAAGCTGGCGCCTCTCTATCCCTCTTTATCCATCTATCTATCTCTCTCTCTCTATCTCTCTCTCTCTCTCTCTCTCTCTCTCTCTCTCTCTCTCTCTCTCTCTCTCTCTNGTTACGTGAAGCATTGTAGCAATTAGTTTATTAGTGGCGTGGCGTGGATCATCGAGGATTAACGCGAGCTGTGCGTGCGTGCGTGCGTGCGGGCGTGCGTGCGTGCGTGCGTGCGTGCGTGCGTGCGTGCGTGCGTGCGGGCGGGCGTGCGTGCGGGCGTGCGTGCGTGCGTGCGTGCGTGCGTGCGTGCATGAGTAATTAAATTCATATTTAAATTGTGGAGAAGTCTCAGAAATTGAAAAAGGTGCAGCTGCGATACTACGTTTTAAATGTGAAGTCTAAACCATGAATCGAAGGAAGGTTTCTCTGCCTGTACGCGGTTTCCTTATACACACGCACGCACGCTCACACACACACGCACGTACGCACGCTCACATACACACTCACGTACGCACGCTCACACACACACTCACGTACGCACGTTCACACACACACGCACGTACGCACAAACACACACGCACGTACGCACGCTCACACACACACTCACGTACGCACGCTCACACACACACGCACGTACGCACGCTCACACACACACGCACGTACGCACGCTCACACACACACGCACGTACGCACGCTCACACACACACGCACGCACGTACGCACGCTCACACGCACACTCACGTACGCACGTTCACACGCACACGCACGTACGCACGCCCACACACACACGCACGTACGCACGCTCACACACACGCACGTACGCACGCTCACACACACACGCACGTACGCATGCTTACACACACACGCACGCACGCACGCAGCCACTCACACACCCACGCACGCACGCACGCACGCACTCATTCACACGTGCACGCACACACAAACACACACACACACACACACATAC
>NW_014578830.1:0-439 GCF_000485595.1 Priapulus caudatus
CTCTCTCTCTCTCTCTCTCTCTCGTCTCTCGTCGTCTCTCTCTCTCTCTCTCTCTCTCTCTCTCTCTTCCACTCTTCCTCTGTCACTCTCTTTCTCGTTACGTAATTACTCATGGAGCTCCGATATTACTCAGAGCAAGCATCTGCTTTCTGGTTCACCCTTCTAGCGCACACATCGCTCAAGGCGTGTCTTATAATAGACATAGAACAACGTCGCAAGAGGATACCGTCATGTGTGTACACAGGCACGCACGCACGCACGCACGCACGCACGCACGCAATCACGCGCACATATGCATGCACGCACACGCACATATGCATGCACGCACGCGCGCGCGCACGTACACACAAACGCGCGCACACGCGAACGCACGCACACACGCACACACACACACACACACACACACACACACACCACACACACGCACACACACACACAC
>NW_014578830.1:1989-2949 GCF_000485595.1 Priapulus caudatus
TGCTGCTGCTAGTGGTGGTGGTGGTGGTGTGTGCTGCTGCTGCTGATGATGATGCTGCTGCTAGTGGTGGTGGTGCTGCTACTACTGCTGCTGCTGCTGTTGTTGCTACTGCTGCTGCTGCTGATGTTGTTGTTGTTGCTGCTGCTGCTGCTGCTACGCTATTCCCAGTGGAATCTTGCTCTCTCTCTCTCTCCTGGATCCTCTCACCTTAACGTACGTACGTAAGCGGCGCCCCCCCCTGGCGGGAGCGTGGGCGGACATGATTGTTCATTCGTGGCGCGCTTTGCGTTGTAAGCGAATTGCGATAAAGCGGTTGGTGAACATTCTGCTGCTTGAAATGCTGAAAGCCTCCGACGTAGGCTGCTAGCAAGCCGACGATGACGATGACGATGGCTATGAAGATGACGATGAAAATGACGATGGCGATGAAGATGATGACGGCGACGACGGTGAAGATGACGATAACGATGACGATGACGATGAAGATGACGATGAAGACGACGATGAGATGAAGGTGACGATGAGATGAAGGTGACGATGAAGGTGACGATGAGATGAACATAACGATGACGATGACGATGACGATTACGACGGCGGCGGCGGCGGCGGCAGCAGCGGCGGGTGTCGTGACGATGGCGGCGTCAAATTTAATGGAGATATAAAAACATATTGCGGGATATGGCAGTACGAACGTCAGCTCTTTGTCGATATATGAATCCATACGTGAGCTGCTGCTGCTGTGTGCGTGCGTGCGTGCGTGTGTGTGTGCGTGTGTGCGCGCGCGTGCGTGCGTGCGTGCGTGTGTGTGCGTGTGTGCGTGTGTGCGTGTGTGCGTGCGTGCGTGTGTGCGTGTGCGCGCGCGTGTGTGCTTGCGTGCGTGCGCGTAAGTGTGTGTGTGTGTGTGCGTGCGTGCGTGCGTGCGTGCGTGCGTGCATGTGTGCGTGCGTGCGTGCATGCGTG
>NW_014578830.1:10456-13859 GCF_000485595.1 Priapulus caudatus
CGTCGTCGTCGGGTGGTCGGTCGGTCGCGCGTACGTTGTGTACGTACCGTACGTCGTAAGTAAGTAAGAACGACGTACGTACGTACGCGTCGTAGTATATATATATATATATATATATATATATATATATATCGCGCATTCGAAATGCTTTTAAAGTTATCCTCCTTGATATCCCTTCTCCCTCTCCTCCCTCTCATAAGGCTTTCATAGTCCTCATCTTCCTCGATATCCCTTCTCCCATTCATCTTCCCTGTCTCGCCCTCGCTAGGCTTTCAAAGACCTCCTCTTCTCGATATCCCACCCCCGCACCACTCATCATCCCACTCCTCTCTCTCGTCTATTATCTCTCGGTTCAATCCTACCGCAGCAGCAGCAGCAGCATCAGTAACAGCACCACCACCACAAGCAGCAGCAGCAGCAGTAACAGAAACACCACCATCAGCACCACCAGCAGCAGTGACAGCGCTAGCAGCAGCAGCAGCAGCACCACCACGACCAGCAGTAGCAGCAGCACCACCAGCAAGAGCAGCAGCAGTGACAGCAGCAGCACCACCACCACCATCACCACCAGAAGCACCACCAGCAGCAGCAGCAACACCATCAGTACCAGCATCAATATGAAGCTCTACGGATTCGTTATCGTCTGTGCTGCGCTAGTGCTGGGGACTCGAGCCATGGACCTGCGCAAGCTGGCGCGCCTGCATATGAAAGCGCCGGAGAAGAGCAACCGGGTATCGAACTTTATCAAGGAGGCGAAGGAGAAGAATGGAGGAGGAGGAAGAGGAGGAGAGCCGAGCTGTGCGCAGTTGCGGCTTCTCTGGCGGGTCATGACAGAGGAGACGGGCCGCGGCCGTAAGTTCATCCGCAACCTCGCCGTCAAACCCGGGAAGCTGCAATCGGAAGAAGAGGAAGACGGAGGGATGCGTTCCGCATCCGCGTCGCCATGGCGACGCTTCGGCGGCCGCCACTCGTTCCCGGATCGGCTGCGAGAGGAGCCGCCTCGCCATTCCGGGTTCACCGGGTTCGGACGACTCGTCCACGACGCGCCCGCCGACCGGACGTCTGGCGACGACGACGACGGCGACTTCCTGCGCGGATTCGGTCGCCTCGTCGGAAAGACCTCGACCGGAAACGGAAACGCGCTGTTCGCCGACGACGACGACGACGATGACGATAGCATCGACGCGCTGATGGGAGAAGCCGCTGGAGGAGGTTCCTTCGGCGGTTTCGCCGATGAGAGACTCTTCTCTAGCGAGTACGATCCGAATGGATTCTCTTCCCAGACGACGCTCTATGAAAGTCCGGAGGCGGCGGCGGCGGCGGCAGTCGGTACATCACAGCCGCAGCGACACCAGCAGCGACAGCAGCAGCGACAGCAGCAGCGACAGCAGCAGCGACAGCAGCAGCGACAGCAGCAGCAACAGCAGCAGCGACACAGGTTCCCGTACGGAGAATTCGCGCAGGCGGTGCCGTCCGCACCGGTACGTAGCACTAACTCATAGATTTATTGATTTATTGATCGATTGAAGGTGACCGTCGATGCATACAGTTATTGAGTTATTATAGCTACATATATATACACACGCATATATATATATATATATAATATATATATATCGAAAGCTTGTTTGCGTCTATAAATATAAATGTATATATATAAGGATATATATAAGGAGTTTAATTTTTTAAATGCAAGTTTTTAAATTACACAGAAAATATTGAAATGACAACAACTGGAGACATTATTACGCACTAACGTTTTCACTTTATTAGTTCTTCAGGTGCATATCTGCATATATCACATATGCACCTGAAAAGCGAATAAAGTGAAAACGTTAGTGCATAATTATGTCTCCAGACGTATCATTTAAATATTTTCTGTATATATATATATATATCGAAAGCTTGTTACTGTCTATAAATATATACGCGAAGGAAAAATGACTAAGCAGAGATTTTATTTGTGCTGAATGTCAGAGCAAACGTTGGGTTGCGATTGTTGAAGATGAAAAATGCGTTAACACGCAAACAAACAAACAAACAAACCAGCACATAGTATAAACAAGACAACAAACACGTAAACAACACGATAGCAAACAAGGAACAGTACAAATGTGATAACACTGATGTGATTATACACATATATTAAATAACAAATAATGTAACAACATATATATATAACAAACAATAAATATGTGTGCAATATATGTGAATCTAAGCACGTGATGCCTAAACACTTACACACCGTGACACGTACCGACACATGAGCACAAACACGAAAAAAAGATAAACACACATGCGCACAAACACGTAAACACATAAACACACATTCGCAAAAACAAACAAATAAATAGATAAACACACAAACATGCGCATGCAGACACATGAATGGATGAAACGTGAACACGTACGTCGCCGCCAGAGGCGCTAGCGTGGTGGTAGACGCACGCACTCACTCATGCACGCACGCACGCACGCACGCACGCACGCACGCACACACGCACACACGCACTCCGCACACACACACGCGCGCGCACGCACACGTGAGGCCGGCAGACTCGAGCAGGGACCTGAGAAATAGAGCGAGGAGAAGAGAGGAGAGAGAGAAAAAGTTGATGGAGAAGAGCAGGAGCGAGACGAAGCTGAGAGAGCCGGCAGCAGAGAGAAACGAGAGAGCATGAGGAGAGCACCCCGGTCCTTGACAGCGACGAGGAGGATGCGAGAGGAGCCAAAATGGCTGAGCAGCCGGCAGACCGCACGAGAGAGAGAGAGGATCGAGAAGAGAGAGATGGAGAGCGCGAGAGAGAAGAAGGAGAGAAGAGAGAGAGGAGACGAGAGAGCACGATAGAGAGAGGAGAGGAGAGAGAGAGGATATCTCATTCCGTCTCGCTCAGTTATTGCCTGTTCTTACGTCGCCAGCATTTCGCCACTCTCACGCGCGAACTGCGACACATTCTTCAAGAAAAGCTTCTCTTATATATCAATGCGCGAGACTCACTGAGCTCGAATACATGCGGCGCGTGCGTGCGTTGCAGTGCGGCTTGCTGTGATGTGTGTTTGTGCGTGTGTGGATCTTGGTGCCCGTGTGGCCCGTTGGTCCGTCCGTTCGCCTGCTGCGTTGCGTTGCGGAGTGTTTAGTCACTTTAACACCTGTGGTGTTTAAAATTCACCAACTGCTGAGAAACTTCACCGAGATCTTAGTAGCGTCTACATGGTTATTGTCCAGCCGCAGCTCAATGGTGGGTGGACGTGTGCGTGTGATGTGTGTGGTGTGTGTGTGTGTGTGCTGTATGCTGTCTGTGTGTGTGCTGTGTGTGTGTGTGCTGTGTGTGTCGGTGTGCTGTGTGTGTTTGGGCGTGTGTTGTGTGTTTTGTGTGTGTGTGTGTGTGTGTGTGTGTTTAGT
>NW_014578830.1:14450-14977 GCF_000485595.1 Priapulus caudatus
GAGAGAGAGAGAGAGGGGAGAGAGAGAGAGAGAGAGGGGGAGGGGTATAGTAGAGAGATCGCGTGTAGGATCGCATTTAAAAGCAGAAGCCGAAGGATGACATAATGAATTCAATAATGAAAATAAACCACACATGCAAAGAGCGCTTCGCTACAACGGCTTTACAAGCTATCCACCAATGCATTCGTGCGCGTGGGCGTGCGTGCGTGCGTGTGGGCGTGCGTGCGTGCGTGTGGGCGTGCGTGCGTGCGTGCGCGTGGGCGTGCGTGCGTGCGTGTGGGCGTGCGTGCGTGCGCGTGGGCGTGCGTGCGTGTGGGCGTGCGTGTGGGCGTACGTGCGTGCGTGGGCGTGCGTGCGTGCGTGCGTGCGTGCGTGCGTGCGTGCGTGCGTGCATGTTATTTTCTACACGAGATGCAGCGATGATTGTGATGATGTTGACGAACCACGCACGCACGCACACGCACGCACGTACACACGCACACACACACACACACACATATGCACGCACATATGCAACGACACGCACG
>NW_014578830.1:16517-17130 GCF_000485595.1 Priapulus caudatus
GAGAGAGAGAGAGAGAGGGGAGGAGAGAAGGGGGGGGGAGGAGAGAGAGATAGAGAGAAAGAGCGATCAAAAGGTGAGGGAGAGTGAATGAGAGAGAGAGAAGAAAAAGAGAGAGAGAGAGGCATAGAGACATACAGAGAAAAGCAGAGAGAGAAAGAGAGAGAGAGAGATAGAGAAAGAAAGGGGGAGAGGGAGCAAGAGAGAGCGAGAGAGAGAGAGAAAAAAAGAGCGAGGGAAAGAAAGACACAGAAAGAAACAGCAAGCGAGAGAGAGAAAGTGTGAGAGAGAAAACGAGAGACAGAGATAGAAGCAGAGAAACAGGGAGAGNCACACACACACACACACGCACACACGCACACACACACACATGCACGCACGCAGGAAGAATCATTACTACGTGCACTTCTTTCAGCGCGAACAAAACCACAATAAGCTCGCTGCGGCTGCTTCTGTGATTCGGCTTGTTAGTGTTGATGCTAGAGAAGGGCGCAGTGATGAACCACTGCCCGCTATCATCACGCGCGCGGCTGCGTGTGTGTGCGTGTGTGCGTGCGTGTGTGCGTGTGTGTGTGTGTGTGTGCGTGTGTGTGTGTGTGTGTGCGTGCGTGTGTGT
>NW_014578830.1:18645-19001 GCF_000485595.1 Priapulus caudatus
GAGAGAGAGAGAGAACGCACTTATTGCGTCCACTTAGCGCGTGGGCGTGCGCGTGCGTCTAGGAAGCCAGACGTAATGTGCATGCAAGATTCCCTGCATCCCTTCATTATAGAATAATACATTACTATCGTCGCGATCTTACATCACTCTTACATGCAGAGGGCGGGAGGTTTCTCTTTTACTCCCCCTCCTCCGCATTCCCTTTGTCATCCTCCTTGTTCTTCCATCTCCCTCTCATTCTCCCCTTCCTCCTCCTCTATCTTCTATTCATCCTCCTTACTCCCTTCACCATCTCCTCCTCCACCTCCTCCTCCTCCTCTTCCTCCTCCTCCTCCGCCTCCTCCTCTTCCTCCTCC
>NW_014578830.1:20697-21594 GCF_000485595.1 Priapulus caudatus
ACACACACACACACACACACACACACACACACACACACACACACACACACACACACACACACATATATATACTCAACTACCTACGCTCACTTGGTTTCGATGAAAATATCATTATTATAATTAATTGCTATGGCTGTGCAGCAGTTAGATTTCGTTTGCAATTACGTCCCAGTTTAGACTTAATTCCCACTCGACACTTCATGGGATGCCCCATTAGTGAGTCATTCGCAAGCACAATATAATGTCAACGTAAACGCTCATGACCTTCCCCCACTACGCTCACATGCATGTTCGCAGCGCCTTTACAAACTAAATATCGTAACAAAAAAAAGACCAAAGACAACTTTTAAATTGACGGTCTCTAGCGTGGCTGTATATATATATATATATATCAAGATATATATATATATATATCAAGAGCGTANTGAGAGAGTAAGAGAGAGACAGGGACAAATGGCGAACAAATCAACCATATACTGATACTGCTTCTTTCTTGCGACAAATATAGATAGTACTACCCGCTCGTTCACTGTATTTGCTTATTAACAAACATGCTTTTATTCTGGACAGTGTCCCCACCCGGAGGTGAAAGGAGGGCGTTGTGAATCCCAAGGGAGAGGGGTTCTTCATTGTATGCATGCTAGGCAGTTAGCGAAGCTCGAATTTCACGCAATCTCCTGTTTTCCATGTACACACTGAACACAATTATCTAGTTGTTATCAATAATGCACTGTTGTAGTCGTGCCTGCTTGCCTGCCTGCCTGCCTGCCTACCTGCCTGTCTGCCTGCCTGCCTGCGTGCCTGCCTGCTTGCCTGCCTGCTTGCCTGCCTGCCTACCTGTCTGCCTGCCTGCCTGCGTGCCTGCCTGCTTGCCTGCCGGCTTGCCTGCCTGGCTAC
>NW_014578830.1:22910-23894 GCF_000485595.1 Priapulus caudatus
ATATATATATATATATATATATATATATATATATATAAATGCGAGGGTGGTATAGGTGATGAACAACTGACGGAAGGCTATGTTATCTCACCTCAATAGGTATTCTGCACACACAGGTGTTATGTGGTGTATCTACGGATAATATTTCACACATTCTATACACTAAACTTTATATTATACTACTCTTTGTATATATCAATGCATTTAATATCATAGTTATGCTACACGCACATGTTTTACCTGATATATCTACGTAAAATATTTCACACGTATGTATATATATACTAAACTCTTACTACTGCTACTATACTATGCTTACTACTGCTACTATATACTAACTCTGCTACTCTTAGTACATAGGCCTATAGAGAGATCGGTAAATTACGATTCATTCGATATTTCATTTTACGATCAATTTAATTCGATTTCTAATTCACGATTGCATGTCGGGATTGCAGAGGAACGACTGTGCTGCCATCGACCGGCGAACGTGTTCCAGCGATGCCGATTGCACTTGCTACGACATGTACGCATGCGCAGAGGGCAGATGTAAACCTCTGGGTTTCTACGCATCCAAGAGCGCGACAGGTATGCTAATTAATTATGCATAGACGCACTGATTAATGTTAATTATAATTTCATTTTAAGTGTAATCACTAATAATAGAAAATGATTTTAGTCTGTTCCGGTGTTTATATGTTTCTCTGTTTATATTTACTCGCCAACGTCCAACTATATATTCGGCCATCTTTGTTCTTGATCCTCGGTTTAAAGTTCCAGTCTTTAGCTTACTCCCCACAATGTTTACTGTGAAAATACCCGAAAAATTAACGGAATCACCCGAACGATATCCGGAAATACATGAACCCCACGGTTCACCCTGTCGTTGGCAGAGGGGGGGACCGGAGTGACAACGCAAAGCTCAACACGCCTTCCATAATACACACACACACACGCACACACACGTACACGTACACGTACACG
>NW_014578830.1:26404-39546 GCF_000485595.1 Priapulus caudatus
ATATCCCCTCTATTATCAATCATCATCATCATCATCATATCGCAAAAACATCACATCTTCCCTGGATCGCTCCAGGCAATCTTCTGGAAAACACAGCAAATGAAATAAAGATATAATATTCCACGCTTATAGCTATGGAGAAAAAACAATAAGCACGCGATGGAAAAAACGGACAATCTTCCAGGCATGTAACGTAGAAAACACATTAACTGTAAGCGTTTGAAAAAATCAGCTTTTTCACGGAACACAGACGCACGCTGACGCACCACGCACGCAGGCAGCACACACCTGAAACGCGCGCGCGGCGCACACAGCAAATACACAGCACACACGACACAACACTAACAACACACACACACACACACACGACACACACACGACACATCCCCCCCAACACACAACACTCCACACTTAACGTCCGTCAGTATATGTTTTCGAGTTCGTTGTGCGTTTGCACGATATCTGTCGGAGACGACGACACGCCAGAGGGCGCCTCGGAAAGAAACTAGAGAGATCCTGCATTCTCGAAAGCGTGTGTGGGTGGGATAAATGAGATAGCCGTATAGCAGCAGCAGCATGTACTTATTGGCAACCAGTGAAGTGCTTGCTATACATTATGTCTCGAGGCACCGCGCCCGAGATCGTTCTATGTTTTCCCTAAGTTGACATCTTATTGTTTTACAACATTTTGGGGGTAGCATTTCATTAGCGCACACGCGCGTGGGTGCGTGCGTGCGTTCGCGTGTGTGTGTGTGGTGCGTGTGTGTGTGTGTGTTGCGCGGCGCGTGTGGTGTGTGTGTGTGTGTGTGTGTGCGCGCGGTCATGGTGTGTGTGTACACGTGAGTGTTTGTTTTTCCTCCCATTACCGCCTCCGCCAACTTTACGCGTGTCACATGTATTGTCCGTGTACACAGGAACCCAGCTAATGTCGTTAGTGTATATATACATAAACATACTATCGTGTGGACATGGCAGCTGGCGTCGTGTAGATGTTGTAATTAACATCTGGGATTTCGCACACGTACAGGTGGAAGCAGATTCTAAAGCGTGTCGACAGCGCCTACACTGGCTAGTGTACGGGGCGGTATAGGTAAGAGATAGAGAGTAGAGAGAGAGAGAGCGAGAGAGTAGAGAGGAGGAGAGAGAGGAAGAAGAAGAGCGAGAGAGGGAAAAAAGGGAGAGACAGAGAAGAGAGAAGGAGAGAGAGAGAGGAAAGAGAGAGAGAGAGGGGGAGCGAGAGAGAGAGAGAGAGAGAGAGAGAGAGAAGAGGGGAAAGAGAGAGAGAGAGAGAGAGAGAGAGATGAGAGAGAGAGAGTGCGAGGAAAGAGAGAAGAGAAGAGAGAGAGAGAAGAGAGAGTGGAGAGAGAGAGAGAGAGTAGAAAGAGAGAGCGGAGAGTAGAGAGAAAGATGCGAGAGAAAGAGAGAGCGAGAGAGAGGAGAGAGGGAGAGAGAGACAGAAGAGAGAGGCAGAGAGAAGAGAGGAGAGAGGAGAGAGAGCGAGGAGATGAGAGAGACGAAGAAGAGAAGAGATAAGCGAGAGAGAGAGACAGAGAAGAGAGAGAGACGAGAGAGAGAGAGAGAGAGATGAGAGAGAGAGAGAGAGATGAGTCCAGTCTAGTTGTGTATTCATTTGCAGTTACGTACATTTTCGATCGTAGTTGTAGTACATTGTTTTTTTCCCCGTATACACTTTTTTGGTCAATCCTACTGCAGGACCTTCGTACATACATGTAAAGCCAGGGATATGACCATGGTCACGGTTGTGGTCAGGACTAGAGCTACTAGATTAACGTTAGGGATATGGTACTAGCCAGGAAAGGGTTATGGCTAGAGTTAAGGTTAGGGTTAGGGTTAGGGTTATGGTTAGGATAAGGGTTAGGATTAGGGTTATGGTTATGGTTAGGATAAGGGTTAGGATTAGGGTTACGGTTATGGTTAGGATAAGGGTTAGGATTAGGGTTACGGTTAGGGTTAGGGTTATGGTTAGGGTTATGGTTATGGTTATGGTTATGGTTAGAATTATGATTAGGGTTAGGGTTAGGGTGAGGATTAGGGTTAGGGTTAGGATTAGGGTTAGGGTTAGGGTGATGGTTAGGGAGAGGGTTAGGGTTAGGATTAGGGTTAGGGATAGGCTGAGGGCTAGGTATGATGTTCAGCGGTTTGCTGCTGATGTTTAATGATCTCTACGTACAATGGTCGTACAGTAGCCTTGATCCCTTTATTATACCCTTATATTACCTTGTTTACCCTCATTATCATTGTGTCTGTGATGATCATTATGTATGTACACCGGTCCTACAGTAGGGCCTCATCTTGTTTGCCCTCTGCGCCTCACTCGCACATTGGGCGCCGTGTGTAGGCCAATGTTTAGTTATCACCCTTTTACCCTCTGTAGTTTCACTGTTTTCTCTGCTGATGGCCTGCATAGATACCACATGTTATTGAAGTTTTGCATTCTCGTTGATCTCGCTATAGCTACCTTTATTGCATCTCGTGCGTTATGGTGTTTGCTCACCTCTGTTTTCGTTTCAGTGCATGTCTATTTAGTTGACATTTCAGCGACATCGACGAACGAAAATGGGACAAAAATCGAACGGAATTTTTTACCCGCGCGCGTGCGCGTTTTTCCCCTCACTAGAGGGCGCCGCCTGTTGACGGTTCTTTAGAGTTCGCGAGTTGTTTTTCGTTTTTTGATGCGAACGATTTGTGTTTTATCGCGAAATTGCCGATGTTAACCCAGATCTCGTTTGTTCTCTTTCTCAACACCGCACCACCGACGCACCTTCTCCATTTGCGAGTCGAAAAATAGAGAAAAATAGAGAGAGAGAGAGAGANGAGAGAGAGAGAGAAAGAGAGAGTGGCACGGCAGTTTCCGCGGCAACGCGCGCGCGTCTGCTACCAAACGAGAGTGACGTCACACGGCATTCTTCGCGTCATCCTTCCAAAAAAATGAGATCGCAAAAAAAATTCGCTCAAGAAAAAAACACACGGGTGAAAAATAAAACGCGCGTCGCGAACGCTGCGCCCTCTACCGAGCGCCACCTGACTCGCGTCGCCGTCGGCTTTTTCAGGCACGAATAACGTCGTCGTCGTCGTCGGCGGCGGCGACGACGACGACGGAGGCGTCTGGCACGACGGACCCGTCGTCGTGCCGATGATGCTCGACTTCACACGAGGCGACCTATTCGCCGCCGCCGCCGACGACCATATTTCGCCTCTGCTGTCGGCGCAGCCCGCCGACGTGACGCAATGAGGTCGCGATGACGTCACGGAGGTCACCGATGTCGGCGTTGTATATTGTATATGCGGGAATTCGCGCGAAGAGAGAGAGCAGAAGAATGAGAATGAGGAGAGAGAGAGAACGACTGAGAGAGCAGAGAGAGAACGGAGAGAGAGGCAGAGAGAGGAGAGAGAAGGGGACGGAACGAGAAAGGAGACGGAGAGAGAGAAGAGAAGAGGAGAGTAGAGAGATGAGAGAGATGACGAGAGATACAGAGCGAGAGGGCGTTTGAGCAGGCCGTTCTCTGCTAACAGCTCTACATCTGATAGGGCGTGTCCTCGCGCCGTGTGTCGGCCAGCTTTAACGCTCAGCCATATTATTACGGAGGTTTAGAGTCGAAAGAGTAAGAGAGCGAAGCGGAGAGTGTGTGTGTAAGAAGGGAGAAGGGGTGAGAGAGAGAGAGACGAGTAGAGAGAGAGAGAGAGCAGAGAGAAGAGGAGAGAGAGAGGAAAGAGAGAGAGTGAGTGAGTCAGTGTGTGAGAGAGAGGCGCGAGGGAGAGAGAGGGAGGAGAGAGAGAGAGAGAGAGAGAGAGAAAAGAAGAGATCGAAGATGGAAGGAGAAGGGGAAAGGAGAGGTAGACAATGAGATAGACAGAGAAAGATATGTAGGGAGGGGAGAGGGTACGTATATATGTGTGTGTACATGCATGCGTGCGTGTACACGAGCGCGTGTGTATATGAATGTTGGTGTGTGTGTGCGTGCGCGCGGCGCTGTAGGTGCGCTGAGAGCTTATGAGGAAGCTGTAAATAGGAGTATAGCATGACGTATATACGTGCTAGTCGTTACTAGATGCAGCGTCTAAATGTGATTAGATCTTCTCTGTTAGCCTAGAGATTCAGTCAGAGAGACACTCACCACGGAGCGTAAAAAACATGGCTTAACCTCTTTATAATATCTGGTAACATCGGATCCGTCCATACATATATACCATATCTATAATACACTCACGTTATATGTATCTCTACATCTATATATTGGCTAAATATAAGAGTCGTACGTACCGCAGCATAAGTCCGAGTTTACGCGTTTGCATTTTTACCGACATACGGAGAACGATCGTAAAACTTCATAGCACACTCACACGCGTTCATTCTTAACTCCGCGCACCACACACACGCAGCGCACGCACGCAGCGCACGCACGCACCGCACACACACATCTACAAGCACGCACGAACAACATCACGCACGCACACATAACATAACACACGCCACGCAAGCAACGCTCATATCACCGCACGCACGCACGACCGCACACACACACACATCACCCACGCATAGCACGCTCACCCACACACCCACACAAACACGTACACACACGCTGCAGGCGCGCACCCACCACACAACGCGTATAGCACCAGGACCTCACCGTTTCAACTTCGCGGAACATTACTCCCACTCTTCCACGACCTTCCCCCGCCGCGCCCACACTTCCTCTCTCACGGACCTTCCCTCCGCCGCGCCAGCACACTTCCTCTCCCACCACCTTCCCCGCCCGCCACACTTCCTCTCCACCACTTTCCCCGCCGGCGCCCCACTACCTCCCACCACCTTCCCCCGTTACTTAACCACCTTCCCCCGCCGCTCTACACTTCCTCTCTCATCGACCTTCCCCGCCGCGCCACACACTTCCTCTCCCCCAACCATCTCCGCCGTTACTAACACCTTCCCCCGTCGCGCCTCACTTCCTCTCCCACCACCTTGCTCGCCGTCTTACTAACGATCTTCCCCGTGCGCGCCCAACATTCCTCTCTCACGTACCTTCTAGCCCTCGACCCGACGCCCCACTTCCTCCTCCCACGATCTTCCCCGTGTTACTAACGACCTTCCCACGCCGCGGCCCCGGGCCACTACATTCCTCTTCCCACCAACCTTCCCCCGTTACTAACGATCTTCCCCCGCCCGCGCCCACACTTCCTCTCCCACCACCTTCCCCCGACCGCGCCGTACACTTCCTCTCCCACCACTCCCCCGTTACTAACACCCTTCGCCCCGCCGCGCCTACACTTCTCTCCCACGGATCTTCACCTCCCCGCGCGCCACACTTCCTCTCCCACCACCTCCCCCGCCGCGCCTTACACTTCCTCTCCCACCACCTTTCCCCCGCTTACTAACTCACCTTTCCCCCGTGCCGCCCACACTTCCTTCCCAACCACCTTTCCCCGTTACTTAACGGATCTTCCCCCGTCGGCGCCCACACTTCCTGACTTCCCACACCTTTCCCGCGCCGCCTACACATTCCTCTCCCAACCACCCTTCCCCGTTCTAACGACTTCCCCCGCCGCCGCCCACACTCCTCTCTCACGTACCTTCCCCGCCGCGGCGCTACCACTTCCTCTCCCACCACCTCCCACGGCCTTACTAACTTGATCCTTCCCCCGCGCGCCATACACTTCCTCTCCACCACCTCTCCGTTCCTACACTTCCCCGTTACTAACGACCTTCCCACGCCGCGCCTACACTTCCTCTCCCACCACCTTCCCCCGTTACTAACGACCTTCCCCCGCCGCGCCTACACTTCCTCTCCCACCACCTTCCCCCGTTACTAACGACCTTCCCCCGCCGCGCCCACACTTCCTCTCCCACCACCTTCCCCCGCCGCGCCTACACTTCCTCTCCGCACATAATCGCTATAATCACCGTCACGAGAAGAGAAGATAAATGTTTCATCGGATCCTTATGACGTCACACCGTCGGCGCGAGCAGGCGCAACATCTCAACACCTCACTCTCTTTCTCTCTCTGTGTCTTTCTTTCTCTCTCTCTCTCTCTCTCTCTCTCTCTCTCTCTCTCTCTCTCTCTCTCTCGCTCTCTCTCTTCATATATCACATCTATAGGACAGATATCGCCATCTAGTGACGGATATAAATTTCATTAGTGTTACGCCGGTATAATAGACACCACAGATTTGTTTTCATATGAAACTACTTCAAAAAGTAATGGCCAATCTCGTTTGAAAGTATAATCTCAATAAATACGATTCAATTTGGCAGATACTGGAATTGCGAGAACATAGGTTTATCGCAACGATACAGATAGCTTGGTAGGATTAAGCACCTTATGACTACTAACGTACAATTCTAACAAAATACAATTTCAATCTTTTGATAGAAACTGAACATAAAGCTGCATATGACGTGTCGTGAACAGAGGGACACATCCTGCCATCTAGTGGCAGATTTAAATTTAAACAATGTTACATTAAACTGGGACACTTAATGATCATTAAACAAAGTTTGTCTCTTTTCAAAGGATAACCTTAATCTTTACTTATTCAAACTTTACTTATTTCGGCAGATACCGGGAACCTAAGCCCATAAAATCATACGAGTTTGTGAATAATACACGATTTACACACGCACGCATGACTATATCAGGAGTGTACAATATAAAGGTTATATAAGGGTTATTAAATATAATACAAAGATAATATAAAGATTATACACTCTCTTTATTATACACTCCTGACTCCATCTATATTCGTATAGGATTATGGTGTAGGAAACGTACAAGATCATGATCCATGGGTTCATCAATACATTGTTACGTTATTGATCGATTATAGATCGATTGTAATAGAATTATTCATACACATATGTGATTATATTGATTGATTGATTGATTATTTAAGTAATTATCAAAACGTACATAATAAAAAAAAAATAAGTACATGAATAAAACATGCAGCCAGCAATGCAGATCCCAAAAGAAGTGGGTTGATCACACATTGATTATAAATCACAAACTAAATCACATAATCCTGAGTTAGAGGGGGAGGGGATGGATTATTTTCAGGATGCAGGATTGGAACATTTTACTAATCTGGGAAGTGGGAAATGCAAAATAAATTTTTTTCGTGATTCCAGAATAAAAGTCAGCCGGGACGTCGGAAAGCCGGAATTGAGATTTTGATAAACTAAGAAATGGGAAATGTCACCTTTGTATCTGGGAAACTGATAATATTCTCTCCCCCACGCCCCCCACGCCCCTTCCCAACTCCTAAGTGCATAAGCACAGTTGGCGGCAGTGCGTACGTCTAATCTATGTAAGGGGAGCTGTTGGCAATTAGTCTTCTAACTTTGTACATAGCAAATATACTCCTCATATTCCAAGTGACGCTCACAGGGTTCGATATACCGGAACGTATACCCTGGTAACTATTTGATATGGTTAGGGTTAGGGTTAGGGTTAGGGAGTAGGCGTAGGCGACTCCCTAGCCTCGTTAGTGGAGTAGGCGAGGTACGGTCCGGCATATTAGATAGTACCAGGGTACGTTCCGATATATCGAACCGTACCCAGGGTCCCCTTCGATAGTACAGGGGCGTAGTCAGGGGTGATTCCAGGCATTCCGGAATCCCCCCTGGTTTGTATCAAAATAGCACATATCTGATACAGTATGTATATAAAAACATGAAAAGAAAATGTTAACGAAGTTTTATTAGTATATAGTAGGTTTGGAATCCCCTTCTTGGAAGGAATCCCCCCTCTGGGAAGGAATCCCCCCTCTTGGAAGGAATTCCCCCTCTTGGAAGGGCTGGCTATGCCCCTGTAGTAGTTGGGGGACATAGACCCTCTCAGCCCAAGTAACTGAAGTTCAACGACACTAGCTAACGACAAACTACACCATTTATTACACCATTTATTACATCACACAGAGGGAAAGAAAGATCCAGTATCACCAGTATAGAATGACACAATAATAAACACGTATGTATAACCGCTATATAACCTGTAACAAGAGAAAGCGTTCATGAACAATCTGGTATGAGAAATGTCTATGTATTGCCTGTGGGCATGTTTCTTTGTAGGCCTGTGTGTTTTTTCTGCCCAGCTGTTCCCCTGCAAGGCAGCAGATTTCCTGGAAAAAACCTATACATATATATATATATACAGGGCTACCGCTGGCGTTCGCCACCTTCGCAAAATGTGATAAATCAATAACAGTGCCGATTTCACTACACCAAGTGGCGATCGAATACAACTGGTGAAAAAAATTTCTCACAAAATTACGATTGAACAAGAGCTGCAGAGCCTCTGGGCTCATCTGAGGTCTGTTGCTACAGTTATAAACGTAACATTT
Source organism: Priapulus caudatus (assembly GCF_000485595.1). Classification (NCBI taxonomy): domain Eukaryota; kingdom Metazoa; phylum Priapulida; class Priapulimorpha; order Priapulimorphida; family Priapulidae; genus Priapulus; species Priapulus caudatus. Next base: position 34,764 of record NW_014578830.1, read on the forward strand.
AAGTCGTGCGTAGTGACACCTTTGTTAGGCGCAGATATGCAGATACGCAGTTGCGTACACATCATTTCAGCAACCTTCTGCATTCTGCATACCTCCCAAATCCCATTGGTTGATACAAGTCGCGTGCCTGAATCTCCTGTTTTATGGTGCATTGTGACCCTAACCCTAAACCTATTAAAAAAAAAATAATTGTTGTTATTAAATTGTTGTAAATAAATCATGAAAAATATTTGCGTTAATTGGAAAAAAATAGTTAAATGGATAAAGATAGACGAATACAGAAAACAGATACAAATAATAAAAAATCAGATGGGATTCGATCCAACGACCTTTGAGCCGTGACGCCTGCATGTGCTGTAGGCGTTCGGCTATCCAGGCTTATTGGGTTTCTAGATTATGGATGTGCCATGAATATGACAACATTGTGACGTCATTGAGGCAGTTCAGGAATCCATGTTTAACCCTCCTCTGTCTTGAGGGTCAAACGGTTATCAGACACATAATCTTCGCACGTACGTCAGTGGAAAGCAGATTTCATGGTCCTTTCAATAAAGTGATAAAAATGGTAGGTCATGCAGCGCTGAAACAAAAAAGTTTTTCACTCTGTCTATAAGCTATGTCCTCAGAAAATGTCTGATATCTGACCTTTCCCCCACTGCCCTTTGACCTGTGACCTCCAATTTCGCACTGGTGATGGGTTTCCTGCCCATCACACTATACACCGAATATTAAGAGCATATAGGTCGAGCCGTTAAGATTTGTGCCGCAATTCCGTATTTCCTCCAATACCTTAAGTTAAGGGGGAAATACTCCCCCTCCGTTTACACATCTTGACCTTGGACCCTTGACCCCCAAATTTGTCATCCTGAGTCCTTTTCACAATCCCCCCCACCCCCGACGTCCCGAATATCGTAACCGTACGTACGGGGCGCCATGCAGGACAGGGCTCAATTTTGTCTAACAAAACTCAATTCTGTCTCACAAAACTCAATTTTGTGAACACAAAACTCAATTCTGTCAATCCTGTCCCACAAAACTCAATTTTGTGAACACAAAACTCAATTCTGTCAAACCGGTTCCACAAAACTCAATTTCGTGAACACAAAACTCAATTCTGTCAATCCGGTTCCACAAAACTCAATTTTGTGAACACAAAACTCAATTCTGTCAATCCTGTCCCACAAAACTCAATTCTGCTCGCAACCGTTCCCAAACTCGATTTTGTTGCCAAATATGGCCACACGACATGTAGAAGGGCTTACATTGGTCAGAAGAAACCAATGGTAGCCCGTCTTACATGCGTGTGCCATATTTGGGCAACAAAATCGAGTTTTGTGGAACCGGTTCGACAGAATGAGTTTTGTGTTTACAAAATGAGTTTTGTGGTACAGGATTGAAGAATTAAGTTTTGTGTTCACAAAATTGGTTTTGTGGGATACGGGGGCCCATGCAGGACAGGGCCAATTCTGTCGAACCGCTTCCACAAAACTCGATTTTGTTGCCCAAATATGGCACAGGCATGTAAGAACTTAGAGGTCTACCATTGGTCAGAAGAAACCAATGGTAGCCCTTCTTACATGCGGTGTGCCATATTTGGCAACAAAATCGAGTTTTGTGGAACCGGGTTCGACAGAATTGAGTTTTGTGTTCACAAAATTGAGTGTTGTGGGACAGGTAAGACAGAATTAAGTTTTGTGTTCCCAAAATTGAGTTTTGTGGGACAGGATTGACAGAATTGAGTTTTGTGTTCACAAAATTGAGTTTTGTGGAACCGGATTGACAGAATTGAGTTTTGTGCTCACAAAATTGAGTTTTGTGGAACCGGTTTGACAGAATTGAGTTTTGTGTTCACAAAATTGAGTTTTGTGGGACAGGATTGACAGAATTGAGTTTTGTGTTCACAAAATTGAGTTTTGTGGGACAGGATTGACAGAATTGAGTTTTGTGTTCACAAAACTCATTTTTGTCAAGTTTATAGGTACAAAAATGCCTGTCCTGCATGGCGCCCCGTAGTACGTCGAGCGGTTAAGATTTGTGCCCAACTGTTGACGGACGCACGGACGGACGATCGATCATGCGATTCTACAAGCTGCATCTGACTACGTCAGATGAGCTAATAATGAAATCGTCAAATTGCAGTCTCATGTCGTAAAAAAAATGTGTACACCTCCTTTCCCATACCCATCAACTGTGTTTATGCCTTGCGTAGCACATACGATAAAGTGAACAGTGGCTATATAGTATAGTCTTTCATTGGTGGCTAAAAAATAAACATCAAGAGGGAGCCCTGTAATATACAGTACCCGTACCAGCTAGAGCCCGTATATCATTAGCTCTAGTACTATAGCTATAGTATATCATATCATATGATATAATTATTATGTGATCTGACAGTACAAAATCTATTATCCGAAACCCTTGGGACCATGCAGACACGTTTTGGAATTTTTCGAATTTTGGAATGGTATATAGTACAGTATATAAATGTTCTATAGAATTTTCTAGTATTGTGGTTCCAGTACTAAAACCAAAGTTTTCAAGAGACCAAGTGCTGGGAGAGTTTACTCTGGTTTCTAGGGTTATTTTCAGCTAATTTAGGTTATAATTACGCTACATAAAAAGTTTCATGGTTCAATCACCATTAGAAATATTATTAAAAAATGTTTTAAAACTAACGACTACAGTTTGATTACAACGACGGTGGCGCCACTCAAAGCGCACGATCTGATAAGTTGCGCAAAACCACTTTCCAGCCAAGTTAGAGACCGAGGGTATTTCTTATTTATTCATTTAAAAGCAAAAGGATTGTAATATCTTATAAACGACATATAGTTTCAGTTATAATATAGATAAATTTGCCCTAAAATGAATATATATCGTTCGGTTAAATAGCATTTATAGGTATAAATATAATTGCACTTTTGTGATTAGCCCTCGGTCTGTAACCTGCAAAATAAATTGTCAAATACGCAACTTTTTCGGGATGGCACCACGGTCGCGGGTGTCATGGCGCCGTTCAAATTTCGTAGCGTTGATGTGTAAATAATTATAGCAATTAAATTGGGTATCTGGTAACAAATACGTGTGGGTATAGACGATTTGTTATACAGTAAGTACAGTTGTATGCAGTAAAATCTTAGAGGCTACTGTCCCTTTAAGACGAGCAGCCGACTTCACAATGCGGTGTCACCGACAGGTGGCAGCACTTACTTGCAAAGGACATTCAGGTATTTTTTGCACTGATCTCTATAATATAATCTGGATAGAGCATTGGCCTATCCGCGCTTAACATGACAGTGACGCAAGAGCGCCATCTTCCAACCACTCTGTAAAGCTGAATCTGCCGGTCTGTGCCCCACAACATTTCAAATGAATAATAAGAAAACGCGACTTATTCTATTATTCAAATTAGCATGAAAAAAAACTTTGATCCATACTTAAGAGATTATATAAATATGGATATGAGCTATGGGAACGAGAAATACACGAAAAATGCGTCAGCGATGCATGCTAGCTAGTCGGAGCCTATTCTACCAATTATATTAATTCTTATGTTACCATTCGTATGAAAGAAGGGATCCGATCTAGCTGCGAACGTCTGCTAGCAATAATTATAAGCAACTCTAGCGTCTCGAGAAAAACATTTTAGATTTATTTGTTAGAGAATGCCATCCTGTGCAGCCATAAACTGCACTAACCAGCAGGTTAAGGAATGTGGAAGGACATTTCATTTGTAAGTTAGCATTATATGGGCAAATTTATGATAAAAGCATTATTATCACGTAGTCGTAACCTATGATCAACTTGTTTTGTGGACGATCGTGCCAGCGAAGCGTATTGACATACAGCAGATTGTATAATCTAACTACAGTAGTAGGCCTATTTGTAGTTGAATGAACGCTATGTCTATGCATTTTATATGTTTAATAGTTTGGAACAATAATTCAGAAATTGACCCTTTCTGATTTTATAACCGATGATAACGTTAGCGCAGTAGGCCTACAGTCTGTAATTTTTTTATGTTTTGTGTGGTGAACCAGCCTGTGTTCCCCGTGTCACTCGCGGACATAGCCCCTGTGCCGTGCTGGGTATGTTGTGTGTGTTAGCAAAGGGCTGTAGCAAAGGCAGATCGCTATGTACTTGTACTAAGCCCGACAAAGCTGTGCGACCGATTGTATTTACTGTATTTACTGTACAGCCACACATCACATCAAGTGTTTGTATGGCTATCAAGGGTTAGGCAGCTTGCGCTTATATAAAACCCTGAACTGTCCAATAGCGGCCTAATTCGATTTTAAATGTGAGGCAAGTCTTTTGCCGCAATAACATGTTGGGGAAGGCTGTTCCAGCTGTCAATCACTCTCTGAGAGAAAATGTTTTTCCGTAATTCGAGACGACTGCGCTCTTTGTACAGTTCATGCTGTGACCTCTGGTGTGGACAGGATTGCAGGTGAAAAAAATGTCCTATGATCAATATTCTCCAAGCCCTGTCATAATCTTATGGTCTCGATAAGATCAGCTCTCTCTCTACGCGTCTCTAGAGTAGTAGGATTCAGCCTTTGTAGTCTTTGCTGGGTATGACAAGCTACCCAATCCTTCCACTAGTTTAGTCGGCTCGTCTCTGAACTTTCAAGGAGCTCTATGTCCTTTATCAATAAGGTCTCCAAGCTTGTATAGGCATATTCCAGGTGTGGGCGGACCAAGGACATGTATAATATATATATATATATACATATAATATTGTTATATATGTATATATATATGTATAATATACATATATATA
>NW_014578830.1:39571-51301 GCF_000485595.1 Priapulus caudatus
GCGGGACCAAGGACATGTATAATATATATATTATATAATTAATATTGTTATATATGTATATATATTATAGTATAATAACATAATATATAATATTGTCTACTTCTAAACCTAGCAGACCGTTTCTTGGAGCTATGGTACTTGGTAAAAAGTGTATTGTTGCTCATGATGTAAAATTGCAATGTAGCTAACAAATTAGTACACCATAACATTGAATATTTTGGGTGGTGCGTGTGATAACTCACTGTAGACTGGCTCTCCCATCGTCGACCTCCACGCAGGAGGGGGCTAGATTGGCTGAGGGGCAACCCAGGCTACTGATGATTCGTTCCGCAGACGCAACGGAGCATTCCACATCTACGGGGGCGTTGTAGCAACCATTGCCTACGCACTACAAGTCCCTAGTGTCTTAACGAGTTTCAAAAACTGATTCAGCTGCGACACTCGCGACTTTAGCTATAGGCTTTTGGCGGAGTAATATCGCGTACTTGAGTTAAGATTTCGATGGATTCCCGTCACGACTTCGCGATTTTTGCTTGGTTTCATCGCGACTCATCCTCGATCGCCGTGCCTGATGCGCGGCTCCTTACTGTGTCACGTTCTAAGTTGTGTCATGAGTACCACCTATATTTATAGAGCCGTATCGCGCACCTATGTACAGTGTTTATAATCTGTTCTTCTTTGATTAAACGCGTTTGTCGTAATGATCGATGCATAAAGTAATTCATCTCCGTTGTCGATTCTATGTCTTCCTCTTTCGTACACAACCACCGTGATGGTTCAATCAAGGAGTTGGTGGTAAACTCCCCCCGCGGAGTTTGTGAGACTGCCCCCGCCGCGGAGTTTGTGGTAACTCCCCCGCGGAGTTTGTGGTAACTCCCCCCGCGGAGTTTGTGGAGACTCCCCCGCGGACGTTGTGGTAACTCCGCCCCGCGCGTTTGTGGTAACTCCCCGCGGAGTTTGTGGTAACCCCCCCCGGGTTTGTGGAGACTCCCCTCCCGAAGTTTGCTGAGACTCCCCGCGGAGTGGCGTGAGACTCCCCTGCGGAGTTGTTTGGAACTTCCCTGCGGAGTTGTTTGGAACTCCCCCTGCGAGTTGTTGGACTTCCCCCGGGAGTTGATGGGTCCTTTCCCGTGCGGCTAGTTCGGGTATCCCCCGTTTGGGTTGATACTGTCATTGACACTGGCGGCGCTTCTCCAACCCGGCAAGGATTCACACTCAGCCTACAACCTAGGATTCCCGGCAAGCCAGGCAAGGCCACGACTGCCAGCGTATATAAGGACCGCATGGGATCGACTCGGGGTGCTTCATTCTACCATACGGCCAGGAGAACCGACCGTGTAAGGATCCAACCCTTACAAATAAAACCAATGTGCGTAACCCTAACCCTAACCCTAATTCTAACCCTAATTCTAACCCTAACCCTAACCCTAACCATAACCCTAATCTATTATATTGATATAATATTATATTTATATTGATGTAAATGACATTGGGTTTATTGGGATAATGTTCTCTATCCTTGAACCGACATGTGCTATATTTACCTTAGACGAATAATTCTGTCCCAGATAACGTTTTATCTATCATCTAATCTTTCATCTATCGATTCATATATATATATAGAATAGCCTAGTAGTAGTAAGTAGTATTACTACCGTAGTAGTACTACTACTAGTAGTACTAGTATATTGACGTTATTCACACAGCCTGGTTGGCTATAGCAATATGCTATATTAATTATTAAATATAGTAATTAGTATTATATGTAGGCCTATGCATGCTATATGCTATACCTATATGCTATATTTGCCTATATGCCTTATAAATATATATATATAACATAATCTTTCATGTTTCATCATTTTCATCATGTTCAATCATCAAAGGTTTGTTTTCATACGATGGTAACATAAGAAAATATTATATTGGTAGATAGGCTCCGACTAGCTAGCACGTGACTCGTGACGTCACGTAAAAATTCACGTAAAAATTATTTTTCGTGTATTTCTCGTTCCCTTAGCTCCATACATGTATCTATATACATATCCATATTTATATAATCTCTTAAGTATGGATCAAAGTTTTTTTTCATGCTAATTTGAATAATAGAATAAGTCGCGTTTTCTTATTTTTCATTTGAAATGTTGTGGGGCACAGACCGGCAGATTCAGCTTTACAGAGTGGTTGGAAGATGGCGCTCTGGCGTCACTGTCATAGGCCAATGCCCTATCCAGATTATATTATAGAGATCAGTGATTTTTTGCTTGTGGCGGTGTTTACTTGTGTAATTAGTAAATTACCTCCCTTAGCTTAATCACTCAATGTGGCCCTTTGCTATCTCTACTTAGTACTTCAGTCGTAATAAATTAGTAACCGTAGTTACCAAAATAAGCATGTTTGTAGTACAAGTGCCTTCGCTGATACGACTTCGCTATCTCGGCGCGTTTGTTTACTGTTGCCTGACGGCTGGCGTGTTGTGATCAGCTGTTGTGGTACGCCTTCACGTGACAGCTGAATTACCGGTATCCTGCTGGTTCTTACCGGTATGGGAAGGATTTAGCGCAGGCCGTGGCAAGTTGCGGCACTTATAATATTACCTAGGGCATACTCTCTGCAAACAGTGCAATGCACGTAACTTATGATTTGCACCAAGGTCTGACGGCAGCATTGAACTCACATATAGACATGTCTGCAGGATACATCTAGTCTGACTAGTTTTGAATGAATCATGAATGTGCCATATATAACCTAGCAGATTGCCACATACTGGTGAGTGTTTGTTGAGGATGTCCCAGAGGGCTCCTGTCCACTAACTAAAGGACTAGGAGACGTCAAACGGTAAAAGAAGAAGAAGAAGAAGAAGAAGAAGAAGAAGGAGAAGAATACAAAAAAGGGGCGAAGGAGGAGTAGAAGAAGAAGAAGCAGCAGAGGATCAGCTTGAAGAAGGTAACAAACAAAGAAGAAGAATCATAATAAAGAAGAAACAGAAGAAAGGAACTGCAACAAACAACTTCAAATCGAAAACATGCATCGCTACGAGAACACGATGCGCCGAAACCGCGGTATCCCGCGCGTGACCCCCCCGGCGACCGACCTCTCGCGCTGGCGCCTCACGTGCGTCGACGGCCGCCAGACGTGGCGTTACCACGACGACGACAACAAACCCGACCGCGCGCAGACTCCGCTCGAACGCCACTCGCTAGGCGTCGCCACCGACAGCGACCGGACTCCGGCGACGACCGCCGCTGATGCCGCGCGCCGAGCCGCGGAGTTCTACTGCTCGATTCAAGCGGAGGACGGCCACTGGGCGGGGGATTACGGAGGTCCGCTGTTTCTCCTGCCAGTTCTCATCATCGTCTGCCATTTTACGGGCGCGGCATGCATCGCCGAGCCACAGAGGAAGGAGATCCTACGGTATAAGCCAAATCGGAAAGTCCCCGCCGCCATATTGAGATCAGATAAGAGGGGGTATAAACAGACCTTTTATAACATGGGTAGGATAGGACTATTCTAGGTTTTTGATCTATAATTCTCTTCACTAACATCGTACTTCAATTCACAGGTGCGTTTCTGTTTACATTTAAACATTTACAAATATGATTGTGGTCGTTTGGGATGTTTTGCAAAAACTAAAAATGCACGAGTGTTTACATTAATCATGTACTTTTCTAAGCGTGCCTCGGCCATTTTATACCCCCTATTTCTGTGACCTACGTAGCACAGCTGGACTTTCCGATCTCACTTAAATATTTGTGGTGATTAGAATCGTTTGGAATTTCGTCATCGATCATCGATTGCATCCAACCGATCGATGATCGAAGATAATCGGGTGAATGTTATTGATCGCGGCTACCAGATATTGAATACCATCCTATATCATATAATACAGTATTTTTTATAATACAATTTTTTTTGATAATCGATTATTTATTTTCATAATCGTGCGCTTAGTCCAGTGGTTCTTAACCTTTTTGGCCATTTCAGACAGTCTGAATTGGTCAGTACCGTGACCCCGAAACAAACATTTTCAAAAAACCAGCCCGATTTATCTAGAATTTAAATGGATTTGTTTCATTTATGACACCTTCATGACCCCCGGAAAAACCCCAAACGACCTCCATGGGGTCACGACCCCCAGGTTAAGAACCGCTGGCTTAGTTGATTGCCGCAGACGACTGACTTTCGATTATAATCGATCATCGGGACGTCACTATATAGGTATTTGCGCTCGGTGCAGTGTCCCGACGGCGGATGGGGGCTGCACGTCGCCGGGCCACCCACCGTGTTCGGATGCACGATGAACTACATCGCGATGCGTCTGCTCGGGGTTGCCGCGGGCGACCCGGACCTCGTCCGCGCCCGTGAGCTCCGCCACACGCTAGGTGGCGCTACAGGTACTTGTAGGGCGTGACGGTATTTATTTAGTTGAGGTGTAGAGTCCTGATTTTTAGCTCACCTTGACATCGTCAAGTTGAGCTATTGCCATGGGTCGTCGTCCGTCGTATGTCCGTCCGTCCGTCCATCTGTCCGTCCGTCCGTCAACATTTGGTTTCGGTCAACGATAACTCAGGAACCGTTTGACCCACATGTTTGAAATTGGGTATAGTTGTTACTGCTATGCTCCCATATGGAACGTCCTATTTTGAAGCATGCCAGTTGACGTACTTTCGAGCCACGGCAATTTTTTGGCAAAAATGGGAATTGCCATTAGTCAGTTCAGGTTCAACGGATTTTGTTCATTTTTGGTATGTGAATGAATAAGAGCTAGGGGTTATGCAAATTAGGTAGGGTTTGGCAATTATATAGCATATTATATAAACACAAACAGTCTGTGGTGTCACACTCGTCTGGTTCGTTTTACAAGATTTCATTGACAATATCGTTAATGCAAAATTGGCATTTCCTCTCCACTCTACCGATAAAACGTCTATATTAGAGTAAAGATTTACAAAACATGTCGGAACGCAGCATAACCTATTTATTTCAAGCGCCATCGCTACAAAGCGGGTATAGTGCCATCTACGGTCAGAAATTGTGATTCATTTTGGTTTATAAATTATTATTGCGATATACAGATGGCAATCGTTTCTATAATGTATGTCGATGGTTGCTCAATTAAAACTGACTTCTTCTTACTTACTCATTTGTGTCCTTTTTTGTGGTGAGCTACAGTGTCATTGACACTTTCATTTCGCGTGGGAAATCTTTTGTGACGAGATATTTGAGATTGATATAATTGATCTATCAATATATTGATAAACTCCTGATATAATTATCAAGTTACGCTGGAATTTCCCGTATATCTTTCGAAAGGATTGTTTTGAAGAGTTGTCTTGTATTTCGTTTTCTTCATGTGTTGGCTTGCGCGTGGATCTTCCGTTCATTAATTCGTTATTCAACTTCATTTATATAATCCGTATACATATACTACTATTTAACATTACATTGAATTGAATCTGTAACATACATGTATCAGTTTTTGGTTTATATATATATATAGTGTGTACTGTGTATGCGTATGTATATATATTGACATGTGTTATGTGTTTTGTACATTATTGTGTATGTTTTTCGCACGTATAGCTATTCCGTCGTGGGGAAAGTTCTGGCTGTGTCTGCTAAACGTGTATCACTGGGAAGGGATGCACTCTCTGCTGCCAGAGATGTGGCTTGCACCGACATGGCTGCCCGTACATCCGTCGAAACTATGGTGCCATTGCAGACAGGTGGGGGTTGTCGTGAGCAGGAGCTATCGCGAACACGTGAACACTCCCATTTAATATATGTATATAGTAGATAGTATAGTATATATAGTAGAGTCTGAGTGTAGTGTATAGTAGATAGTACTATATAGTAGATAGTAGTATATAGTAGATAGTAGTATATATACGTAGCCTATAATATAAGGATAGTAGTGATATAGTAGAAGTATATATAGTAGATAGTAGTATAAGTAGATAATAATATAAGTAGATAGTAGTATATATAGTAGTATATATTAGTAGTAGTGTATAGTAGATAGTAGATATAGTAGATAGTAGTGTAGCAGTATATAGCTAGATAGTAGTGTATAGTATATAGTAGTGTATAGTAGTAGTAGTATATAGTATATAGTAGTATATAAGATAGTAGTGTATAGTAGAGAGTAGTATATAGTAGATAGTAGTGTATAGTATATAGTATATAGTATATAGTAGTATATAAGATAGTAGTGTATAGTAGATAGTAGTATATACGTAGTATATAGTAGTATATAATAGAGTGTAGTATATATTAGATAGTAGTGTATAGTAGATAGTAGTATATAGTAATATAGTAGATGTAGTATATAGTAGATTGTAGCGTATAGTAGATAATAGTGTATAGTAGATAGAAGTATATAGTTTATAGTAGTAGTATAGTAGATAGTAGTATATAGTATATAGTAGTATATAATAGTGTATATAGAATAGTATATATAGTATATAGTATATAGTAGTATATAGTATGTATAGGTTAGTAAGATAGAGTATATAGTAGATGTAGCGTATAGCAGAGATAAATGAAACTGCACTGTTCATGCATGTTTTGCGTGTTCTGCGTATTATATGCAGGTCTACCTTCCGATGGCCTACTGTTATGGGGCGCGCATACAGCATCCAGAGACGGAGCTCATCCGAGCACTTAGAAAGGAACTGTACACGAACCGTACGAAAGTAAGTGCTCTATGCTCCATGCCTCCATATGTCATTTGTATATATATCTACATATATATGGTGTGTGTGGCGGGTGCGTGCGTGCGTGCGGCGTGCGTGCGTGCATTCGGGCGGCGTGCGTGCGTGCGTGCGTGCGTGGCGGGCGGCGCGCGTGCGCGTGCGTGCGTGCGTGCGTCGCATGGCGGGCGTGCGTGCGTGCGTGCGGGCGGCGTGCGTGCGTGCGTGCGTGCGGGCCGTGCGTGCGTGCGGCGGCGTGCGGGCGTGCGTGCGTGCGAGCGTGCGGCGTGCGTGCGTGCGTGCGTGGTGCGTGCGTGCGTGCGTGTTGTATAATCACTAGGATATATACAGAAGCCTGTCGAGAGGCATACACCGTCTCGAAAGCTTAATCGCTCTTTGAAATATACGACACATTCTATATTTCGATTGTATCTATAAAGCGTTACAGTGGGTATTGCGTAATGCACCACTTGTTTATAGATGGTAATCCCATGAGTAATTGCATAATCGTATTACGTGCATTAGTGTAATTCGTAACGATTGGGTGACTGCAGTACGTCCCTGTGGCATTCTCTCAGCAGAATTGAGAAGCATTTCTTAGCAGAGTTAAAATGCCGCTGGGTGTTATCGTATAAGTTTTAACTCGATGCACTTACCTCAGAAAGCGAAGTAGATTTCTATCGATCCCGAGGTTAGTTAGAAGTGTCTGTCGCACGATTAAATGAAACATTCATTGAAACATGCTTGATGATTGATAATTGATGATTGATCAAACATTCGATTGATTGTTTCGATCGGTTGATTCGATTGATTGATTGATTTATGATTAAACATGATCGATGATTAATGATTGATTGAAACATTTATTTATTTATTTATTGATTGATTGATTTGTCGCAGCATGTAGGAATAAATGACGAGTTATATTTGCGATGCAGGCATCGACTGGCCGAGTCAGAGAAACAACTGCGCGCCTAGTGACCTCTACACTCCGCACACCCGTCTGCTGGATTGCAGCTATGTTCTCATCGACATGTATGAGGCATACCACAACACCACGATACGAAAGGTGAGGCGTCAGGCCCGTAGGGGGAGGGGGGTGCGACGGGTGCGCCCGCACCCCCCACAGGCTGCGGCGGTCCACTTTTTTGTGGACAAAGTGAATTGATAATTTTTTTTTTTTAAATAGTGATATTGAGATTGTTGTATCCCCCGCGACAAAGTTGGCGGGGATACTATGGTTTCATGTCTCCCCAGCCGCCGCCGCCGCCGCAGACAATTTCCCTTTCGCTCTATAACTCGACCCCTAATTGACCTAGCGCTACCAAACTTGGTATACTGACACATCTTGGGGAGAAGGTGCGCAGCATACCAAAACCAGGTCACTGCGACCTTTATTTGACCTTTAACTTGACCTTGATCATATTTCCCTTCCGCTCTCTAACTCGGGCCCCTAATTGACCTAGCGCTACCAAACTTGGTATACTTATACATCTTGGGGAGAATGTGTGTCACGTACCAAAACCCCTAAGGCAACCAATTTTAACATACTTGCACATCTCAGGCAGATGACTTCAAAGATATTTCATTCATACTAGATCACGGGGTATACATGTAGTTGGCGACAACTGCCCTTTCTAGTTAATCTCTAAAACTGTAAAATACATGTTACATAAAGTATAGTCTGTTTGCCAAAAAATCCATTTTGAAGTTCAAAAATGTGAGAAATGCCCACGTTTTGAGGTTCGCTTTTGGCTGCCTGTTTTCATATCATACTGCCTTCGTAATGCGCGAAATGCAGTCTCAGACAACCTATTTCAAAATTTTCTGGTGGGGCATATTACCCTCGTTAGGTCCGTATACTCGTTGGATCACACCCTCCCGTACAAAAACCCTGCCTACAGTCCTGTGCGTCTCACATTGAGAATCATGTCTCGTCTGAAAGGGCGACTTCGAGAGAAAAAGGATAAACGGCGCGACTGGAGGGTATTGGAGAGTGCGATGTTGTAGACTTCGCCGTGAATTTTTTTTCGTCTGTTTAGAGCGCACAAATTTGTAGTTGATAGTTTTGTCAGGGTAATCAGTGAAAAGTCTGCAAATAGGCAGGACCAATTTTTCTACATTTGTGTTTCGGTTTATTTGAGAAATGATCGTTTTGAAACTTTACTATGCTTGGGTCAGTCGCGATGAATCATTCAACTATTTCGTTTTCTCTGTCACTAGATGGCGCTGTCAGAGCTCTACCAGCATATTTGTGCTGAAGACCAGTACACGAATTACATCAGTATTGGACCGATATCAAAAGTCTTGAACATGCTTGTCAGGTGAGGCTTGCACGTGCGCCCATGACTCGTCGCGCTGTGAACAAACATTTACGGTTTGATCGAATAATTCATGCAACGAAGCAGGGTAATTGAGGGTCGTATACAGTGATGATCGACTGTCAAGTGACCATGGCGTGCACGGGTACTTGAATCGTTTCAATAATAAAACGACGGTAGATAAACACGAATTGTATGTACTACCGGCTTTTACTTTTAAGTCTCAATGTTTATATACTCTTTTTTGCCTACTAGGCCACAATTAAAAAAATCTTTGTGTGCCCTCACCTGACCCAGGCTGAAAAGTTTGGGTAGGTAGGTAGGCTTCTTTTTTTGAGGTTTTTTTTTTACAAATTTAGCGTGGTGTCTACATGCTCGGGTGTGCTTGTGTGGAGATACCTTTCATGTTGAATGTTTGTTTTGCTTGGTACATATAATGTATTGCCTACAGATTTGTATAATGTACAGTGATACAATTTGTAAAAAAAAACAAAAAGTGGGAAAGATCAATAAATTTTTTTTGGCTCTTTTTTGGCAGGTCGGTCGGGTGAGGGCAAACAAACAATATTTTTATTATGGCCTTATTGGTAATAGTCCCCCCCGTAAATGCTGTCCAGCGTGTTTTCCACGTGCGTAACCTCGCGTAACCACAACGATCGCCAAATGCGGTTCGTTCCCTCGCCGCCAGGTGGAGCGTGGACGGCGCGGACTCGGCGGCGTTCCGTCGTCACGTGTCTCGCGTTGACGACTACCTGTGGATGGGAGTCGACGGCATGAAGATGACGGGAACTAACGGCTCGCAGCTGTGGGACACGGCGTTTGCAGCTAGCGCCCTCTGTGAGGCGGACACGGCGTTTGCAGCTAGCGCCCTCTGTGAGGCGGGCGCGGCGGAGGCGCCGTCGCTGCGGCCGTCGCTGCGGCGCGCTCGCTCCTTCATCGAACGCATGCAGGTGCGAATTAATTATTAATTAATTATTATAATATTATAAGTAATGATAAAATGTATACTGATAAAAATAATAATTAAAGTTATATAAAAAGTAATAATAATCAAAGTTTAACATGATATTTAAAAAAAACATTTCGATCTAATTTGCAGTTTTTCCAAATTTATTTACAATTGCTCCGTTAACATCGACTTCTACCATATAATGAATTTTACCCATTTTTTACATTATTTAATTAATCAACTAAGTACATTTTTTTACGTAATCGAGACGTTATGTAATTAACTAATTACCATCTAATTGAGACGATCACGATGTTAACGAACTCTCCGCCGTGCGCAGGTGCGAGACGCTCTCCCGGATGGCGAAAAGTATTACCGACATCCGCCACTAGGTGGCTTCCCGTTCAGCACGCGTGACTGCGGCTGGATCGTGTCGGACTGCACGGCCGAGGCCCTCCGCGCGCTCCTCGAACTTCGCGAGCATTGCCGCGGCGACGACCTCGCTCCCGTCGTCGACGACGACCGCCTCCGCGCCGCCGCCGACTCGCTGCTGTCGTTCGCGAACCCCGGCGGTGGTGTCGCCACCTACGAGACGACGCGCGGCAGTGGCGCCCTCGAGTGGCTGAACCCGTCGGAGGTTTTCGGCGACATTATGATCGATCACCCGCACGTCGAGTGCACGTCGGCGGCCGCGACGGCGCTCTCTTGTTTCCGGCGCGCCTTCCCTGCGCACCGCCCCGCCGACGTCGACGCGTTCATCCAGGGGGCGCTGGGGTACGTGCGCGGGCGGCAGCGCGCGGACGGATCCTGGGAGGGAGCCTGGGCTGTCTGCTTCACGTACGCGACCTGGTTTGCTCTGGAGGCGCTCACAAGCGCAGGCCGTTGCCATGACGACGCCGCGGTCGCCGCGGGATGCGAGTTCCTCGTCTCGCGGCAGCGCGCGGACGGAGGCTGGGGCGAGGCGTTCGAAAGCTGCGAGCAGCGGCGATACGTCGCCGCCGCCCGCCCCCAGGTGGCGCAAACGTGCTGGGCGCTGCTCGGGCTCATGGCGGCGCGGTGGCCGGACGCGCGCGCGATCGAACGTGGCGTGGGATTCCTCGTCCGCTCCCAGCTTCCGTCGGGGGACTGGCCGGCGGACGACGTTGTTGGTGTGTTTAATCGGTCGTGCGGGATCAACTACGCGAGTTATCGCAACGTGTTCCCGATCTGGACCCTCGGACGCTTCTGCCGACTCTACCCCGACCACGCCTTCGCGAGAGATGTAGGTGGAGGCGGTGACTGAGGCCTAAAAAAAAAGACGTTTGTTTCCGCTAACCCGACCGAGTCCATTTTAAACTGCCGTGTCGAAACTTTTTATTGTGATCAACAACAAAAAAAGAATTTAATTTTTTTTTTAATAAAAAAAATCTCAACGTGATATCGATTGGTGAATGCATTGATTTGACTTTGAAGTCATTATATGGGCTGTTATAAGTATAAAACAAGTATTGTTAGAATACAAAAAAAATTGATAAAAAAAAGTTGCCTGCCTACCGTGTCCAATTTTTTTCAGCTCGTTAGCGGAAACAAACATCTTTTTTTCTTAAGCCTGATCCAAGAAGATGAACTATGGATGAAGAATCCGCTAGACCTGTGACTGATCGATGAATATATGTAGCTGCCGGCTCTACCCCGGCCACGAGCTAGTGTGGGATGTAGGTGGAGGTGACTGATCAACGAAGATGTCACTAGATCTGTGACTGATCGATGAATATATGTAGCTGCCGGC
>NW_014578830.1:51684-54486 GCF_000485595.1 Priapulus caudatus
TAGACCCCCTTAGATGCGTTTTCTGCGCGAGCAGGGGGGGGGGCCTGGACCCCCTGGACCCCCCCCCCTTTACACGCCCCTGATACCTTAGATTCATATATAAAGTACAAAATAGTTGTTTTACACGAGTGTCGACAGCAGATTAAACAGCCGCTATAGCTCGCCGATTACCGAACCGACGTACACAATAGGCGTTTTATATTGTCATCTTTGTCATTCACGCAGATTCATGTCACAGTCGTGTAACAATATGTAAAGCTTTGATGTAATATGTATCACTCAGAACTATGTATCACACAATGTACTGTATAACTGCTCAACACTATTGCATTCATTTGATTTTTTCAGTCTTCAGTACACGTATTTGTAGTTGAATTACATGCAATAAAGATTTAATAATAATAATAAACAATTGCCGGTTCTTTATGCTGACCTTTCATCTGCTGTGTCAGGCAGTAACATTAACAGTGAATAAAAGTAATCACTTATTCCTTACTCCCCTCTCGCGGATGGTATCGCCCACGGCGTCAACAACACCGTGAAATGTTAGCCAGCCAAATGACCGTATCTCAGCCAAAACTTTTCCATCCCCCGAGGCACGAAAATGTGAATTTACGCCTATAATACACGCGCACGCGTGTGTTTCCCTAATAAACTTTTATGAGTAGACCTCTGTTTATAATTAGGAGAGCGACCTAGCATACAGGGTACAGTAGGGTACAAAACACCTAGTTTATGCCCTCGCGTCCTTCCCCTTGCCTCCCCTGTCCCACGCTCAGCCTCCTTCTACCGCCTCCAGCTATCTTCCCTGCCGGATTTCCTCAGTCTCCCATCCCTTCTCTCCCTCTGCAAGCTATATTATGAAGTTTGCCTCATTGGGCACTGCATGCCTAACACGGTGCGCGCGCATGCGCAATATCTCCTGAGAGAAATCGAACTTTGCAAAGATTATGCATTTAAAATGAAGAGGAGTTATCCTGGCATAGATTTATATGATAACATTCCATCAGTAGACATCATTTAAGAAATAGGAGGAAGACCTTGCATGTAATGTCCCGGCTACGTATACCAGCCAGTACACAATCTGGCTACGCTAGTGTGTCAGCGCATGCGCAATATCTCACCAGAGGACTTATATTTTGTGATGAATATGCATTTAAAATGGTTAGGGGGTATCTCAGCACAGATTTCCCTAATAAACTTTTAGCAGTAGACCTGTGTTTATTATTAGGAGAGCGCCCTAGCATGTAGGGTACAAAACATCTACTTTACGCCCTCGCGTCCTTCCCCTTGCCTCCCATGTCTCTCGCTCAGCCTCCTTCTTCTTCTACCGACCCCAGCGATCTTTCCTACCGCCTTTCCGCAGTCTCCCATCCCCTCTCTCCCTGAGCAAGCTATATTATGAAGTTTGCCTCAGACGGCACTGAACGCCTAACACGGCGCGCGCGCATGCGCAATATCTCCCGAGAGAAATCGTATTTTGCAAAGATTATTTATTTAAAATGAAGAGGAGTTATCTCATCATAGATTTATATGATAAGATTCTATCTGTACATATCATTTAAGAAATAGTATAGGAAGACCTTGCATGTACGGTCCCGGCTGCGTATACCAGCCAGTACACAATCTGGCTATACGTTAATGTGTTAGCGCATGCGCAATATCTCACCAGGGGAGTTATATTTTGTGATGAATATGCATTTAAAATGGTTAGGGGGTATCTCAGCATAGATTTCCCTAATAAACATTTATCAGTAGACCTGTGTTTATAATTAGGAGAGCGGTCTAGCATGTAGCGTACAAAACACCTACAGTATGCCCTCGCGTCGTTCCCCTTGCCTCCCCTGTCTCTCGCTCAGTCTCCTCCTTCTTCTACCGCCCCCAGCTATCTTCCCTGCCGCCTTTCTCAGTCACCCATCCCCTCTCTTCCTGAGCAAGCTATATTATAATGTTTGCCTCAGACGGCACTGCACGCCTAACACGGTGCGAGCGCATACGCAATATCTCCCGAGAGAAATCGTATTTTGCAAAGATTACGCAGTTAAAATGAAGAGGAGTTATCCCAGCATAGATTTTTATTATAAGATTCCATCTGTAGATATCATTTAAGAAATAGGAGGAAGACCTTACATGTAAGGTCCCGGCTGCGTATACCAGCCAGTACACAATCTAGCTACGTTAGTGTGTTAGCGCATGCGCAATATCTCACCAGAGGAGTTATATTTTGTGATGAATATGCATTTAAAATGGTGAGGGGGTATCTCAGCATAGATTTCCTTAATAAACATTTATCAGTACACCTGTGTTTATAATTAGTAGAGCGCCCTAGCATGTAGAGTACAAAACATCTACTTTATGCCCTCGCGTCCTACCCCTTGCCTCCCCTGCCCCTCGCTCAGCCTCCTTCTTCTTCTACCGCTCCAGCTATCTTCCCTGGCAAATTTCTTCAGACTCCCATCCCCTCTCTCCCTCAGCAAGCTATATATTATAAAGTTTGCCTCAAACGGCACTGCACGTCTAACACGGTGCGCGCGCATGCGCAATATCTCACCAGAAGATTTATATTTTGTGGTGAATATGCATTTAAAATGGTTAAGGGGTATCTCAGCATAGATTTCCTTAATGAACATTTATCAGTAGACTTGTGTTTATAATTAGTAGAGCGCCCTAGCATGTAGGGTACAAAACACCTAATTTATGCCCTCCCGTCCTCTCTTTGCCTCCCCTGTCCCTCGCTCAGCCTCCTTCTTCTTCTACCGCCCCAGCTATCTTCTCTGCCGGATTTCCTCAGTCTCCCATCCC
>NW_014578830.1:54745-58857 GCF_000485595.1 Priapulus caudatus
GCGCATGCGCAATATCTCCCGAGAGAAATCATATTTTGCAAAGATTATACATTTAAAATGAAGAGGAGTTATCCCATCATAGATTTATATAATAAGATTTTATCTGTACATATCATTTAAGAAATAGTAGGAAGACCTTGCATGTACGGTCCCGGCTGCGTATACCAGCCCATATACAATCTGGCTAGGTTAGTGTGTTAGCGCATGCGCAATATCTCACCAGAGGAGTTATATTTTGTGATGAATATGCATTTAAAATGGTTAGGGGGTATCTCAGCATAGATTTTCCTAATAAACATTTATCAGTACACCTGTGTTTAAAATTAGGAGAGCGCCCTAGCACGTAGGGTACAAAACACCTACTTTATATGCCCTCACATCCTTCCTCTTGCCTCCCCTGTCCCTCGCTCAGCCTCCTTCTTCTTCTACCGCCCCAGCTATCTTCCCTGCCGCCTTTTCTCAGTCGCCTATCCCCTCTCTCCCTGAGCAAGTTATCTTATAATGCTTGCCTCAGACGGCACTGCACGCATAACACGGTGCGAGCGCATACGCAATATCTCCCGAGAGAAATCGTATTTTGCAAAGATTACGCAGTTGAAATGAAGCGGAGTTATCCCAGCATAGATTTATATGATAACAGTCTATCACTAAACATCATTTAAGAAATGGGAGGAAGACCTTGCATGTAAGGTCCCGGCTGCGTATACCAGCCAGTACACAACATGGCTACGTTAGTATGTTAGCGCATGCGCAATATCTCACCAGAAGAGTTATATTTTGTGATGAATATGCATTTAAAATGGTTAGGGGGTATCTCAGCACAGATTTCCCTAATAAACTTTTATCAGTAGACCTGTGTTTATTATTAGGAGAGCGCCCTAGCTGTAGGGTACAAAACATCTACTTTACGCCATCGCGTCCTTCCCCTCAGCCTCCTTCTTCTTCTACCGACCCCAGCTATCTTCCCTGCCGGCTTTCCTCAGTCTCCCATCCCCTCTCTCTCTGAGCAATCTATATTATAATGTTTGCCTCAGACGGCACTGCATGCCTAACACGGTGCGAGTGCATGCGCAATATCTCCCGAGAGAAATCGTATTTTGCAAAGATTATGCAGTTAAAATAAAGAGGAGTTATCCCAGCATAGATTTTTATGATAAGTTTCCATCTGTAGATATCATTTAAGAAATAAGAGGAAGACCTTGCATGTAAGGTCCCGGCTGCGTATACCAGCCAGTACACAATCTGGCTACGTTAGTGTGTTTGCGCATGCGCAATATCTCACCAGATGAGTTATATTTTGTAATGAATTTGCATTTAACATGGTGAGGGGGTATCTCAGCATAGATTTCCTTAATAAACATTTATCAGTACACCTGTGTTTATAATTAGGAGAACGCCCTAGCATGTAGAGTACAAAACACCTACTTTATGCCCTCGCGTCCTACCCCTTGCCTCCCATGTCTCTCGCTCAGCCTCCTTCTTCTTCTACCGACCCCAGCGATCTTTCCTACCGCCTTTCCGCAGTCTCCCATCCCTTCTCTCCCTCTGCAAGCTATATTATGAAGTTTGCCTCATTGGGCACTGCACGTCTAACACGGTGCGCGCGCATGCGCAATATCTCCCGAGGGAAATCGTATTTTGCAAAGATTATGCATTTAGAATGAAGAGGAGTTATCCTAGCATAGATTTCTATGATAACATTCCATCAGTAGACATCATTTAATAAATAGGAGGAAGACCTTGCATGTAAGGTCCCCGCTGCGTATAGGCGTGAAGTATTCGAACTGAAGAAAATTGCATAATATAGCTTGCTAAGGGAGAGAAGGGTGGGAGACAGAGGAAATGCGGTAGGGAAGTTAGCTGAGGGGCGGTAGAAGAAAAGAGAGGCGGAGGGTGAGACAACACTACAGGGAGGCAAGGGAAAAGACGGGAGGGGATGAAGTAGGAGTTTTGCACCCTACAGGCTAGGGCGCTCTCCTAGTTATAAACACAGGTCTACTGATAAGAAATTATCGCAGAATTTTATGCTGAGATACCCCATGACCATATTAAATGCATATTAATCACAAAATATAACTCCTCTGGTGAGATATTCTGCATGCGCTAACACAGTAACGTAGCCAGATTGTGTACTGCATGGCTGGTATGCGCAGCGGTGACCTTACATGCAAGGTCTTCTTCCTCTTTCTTAAGTGAGGTCGACTCATAGGATGTTATTACATAAATCTAAGGTTGGATAACGCCTCTTCAATCTAAATGCATAATTTTTGTAAAACATTATTCTTCTCGGGAGATATTCCGCATACGCGAGCACTGCTTCAGGGTGCAGTATACGGACTGAAGAAAACTGCATAATATAACTTGCTGAGTGAGAGAGGGGTGGGAGAAAAAGGACAAAAAGACAAAAAGACAAAATGACAAAAAAGAGACAAAGAGACAAAATCCCTAAATATTTCCTCAATGGAAGTTAAGTAACTTGCCTATACCTCATTGGTTAGGCCCACGGTGGAGTACGCCAGCACGGTATGGGATCCATATCAGGCGCAGGACTGCAAACATCTTGAAATGGTCCAAAGACGAGCAGCGAGATATGTCTCAAACCGCCACCACAACAGGTCGAGTGTTACTGACATGCTTGAAACACTCAACTGGCCGACGCTGCAGGGGTGTATCTGCCGTCGTACGTGTACGTGCGCTGTATCTGCGTGTTATGCGTGTACGTGGGCGTGTACCCGTGAACTTATCTCTCGTGAATATATATGACTAAAACGTTATGTATTCTTAGCATCGCGCGCAATGTAAACACAGCTGTTGCTTACTGTCACAAGATGGCGGCCAGAAATTCTGGCGTTCCCTGCAAAAGTCACGGTGAATTGCCATTCTAGTGTATTGATATTGATTTCTATGCTGACAGCATCTACGTGCAAAATATGTGCGCAGCATTTAATGCTTTATGTCACCCGCAACTTCCGGGGTCAGATCCAGTCGTGTGTTTGCTCGAACGTTATGATCAACAAGATTATACTGTGTAAATTTTTCGTTTTTCGTTGATATTTTGGTAGGTTTAGTGTCGTCCACGGTCAATAGCATATTTATAGTAGCAGCTATTAAGTAACTAGAACACGCCTATGAAAATTATAGGCTGGTAGCTTAGTTCGTTGGCAAAAATGGACGTAGTAACCCATGACATGCGATTTGTTGTACTTGTAGCAGTTATGACTTAGCCCGACCAGGCTGTGACGACCGGATATGTCTATACAGCCTGACACGCTTTCCATACAAAAAACTATCACCTCTGCAGATCTAGATTAATAACTCTGTATATCTCAAAATAAAACTATTCCATTACCACCTTTGACTTGCCTTGTTTAAAATAATGAACGTTAACTCACAGTTATCCTGCTTCTTAAACTAAGTATCTCTTAACGCTGTGGCTATATGCGCCGGCAGCGGGCACGGTCTTCGTTTTCCTAAATGCCCGCAGTTCTTAACCCTTAACTCTAACCCTAACCTAAACCCTAACAAAAACCCTAACTCTAGCCCTAAACCTAGACCCTAACCCTAATCCTAACTCTAACTCTAACCCTAACCTTGTTTACTTGAGAGAACGGCAAAAAATTTAAAAACTGCGCGTCATTTAGGGAAATCGAAGACCCGTGCCGGCAGCCGTCAGATATACGCCGGCTGCCGGGCATATAGCCACTGTTGATCTCTTAATTCCACGGTATAATCATCGCTAATTCTCACAGCATATCAACTTTCAAATCAAGCTTTAAACCGCCCCATGTTTAGCAAGGCACGGAAAACCCGAAACGGAATAGACTCGCTTAGAAAATACTACAGAGAAATAGTACGATGGCTCTCAACGGCAATTACACACCAAAGCAAGTGAAACGATGTTCAGAAATGTCTGGGCCATTTGTAAAAACCTTAGATGACATGTTTCTCGGACTGTGTAGGGGGTGGTTTACATGACGACCGCAGATCGTTTAATTTCCTTTTGTTCGAATCCATTGCGGATTTTAGTCAACGAGTCGGAATGATTAGCAAACATGGTGGCAAATTCATAAATTTGGTTGCATTCGTCTCAAAAAGTTGCTGTAACCCCGTAA
>NW_014578830.1:62438-66237 GCF_000485595.1 Priapulus caudatus
TGGAGTCAGCACGAGAGGGTGCCCCGCTTTGGCTATGCAATGTACAAGCTCTGTCAACGGCGACCATGGTCAAGCAGCGAGCGCGTAGGTACCCAACAAACCGTTTCGATCTACTACCTACTCGAGCACCAGGACATTTCAGGAGCATCTTGTTCAATCCCCATCCTGCCAGAGTACTACCAGCGAAAGGCTACCTTCTTTCCCAGGTCTACTTACAAGAGTGGAACGCGCTTAGCACCACTTTTGAGTGGGTGCACAGCCCGCAAAATCTATGGTTCCTTATTAGAGTCTTCTGACTTACTGCCTAAAACGACATCGCAGCGGCAGTTATTTATAAGTTAAAAGGTTTGCGTTTTTTGGTTTATTTTTTTCTTAGAAAAATCAGTAAAGTGCAAAATTTTATTTTAAGTACTCAACTAGGCCCGCCTCCCCAGTTGCGCATTCAATTCATCAGCTCGGGATTGTTTCGATGGTGGCCAATATAGCGCGCTAGAAGAGACACGTTAGAAGTATTCCCCGTACCCAGCGCATCGTAGCGCACTGATGGTTACAAGAAGGTGGACGTTTACTGATTCATTTGGTATATCACATGTGTGGTGTTCTTTGGCGATACTTGGAACATAAGGCAACTACGTGTTTAGCTGCAGCCACGGTTTGAAACGGTATCCTAACCCTAGCGATACCGTTTCTTGGAGCTACAGTATGACTATGAGTCTTGACGTGTTCATATGTCAGTATGACATATGACATGCAGTATGGCATATGTTAGTAGTAGTACTGGTACTGGTACTAGTACTAGTAGTAGGCCCCCATCCATGCTCTACCCTGTAGTGTTGGGCTATATATTTGTATTGGTGTCGTTCACGCCTGCTTATTTCTCTTGAGTTATTTTGATACTGATCCCTTTCTTGATACTGATTTTGATATCTTGAACCCTGGTGGGCTATAGACGTGTTTTTATGATGATCTATGGATGGTCAGGGAGGGAGCAATAAATCAACTTGCTATTTTGTTGTGTTGTCTCGCATACTATTTTTTGATAATGATATACTACATATAATATTTTATTCGTAACACTTGATCATCTGAGCGTGATCATTATTTCGACGTGTACCATCTTTGAAGGATCCCTTTAAATTTAGCTTCTACGTTTCTGTCATTCCATATTGGAATTCACTTCTTTCTACTTTGGGTAATTGTAAAACTGAAGCTTTTGAAATGAAATGAAAATTCCGACGTTGAAGACGAATAATTATGAGGTTTTGAGATTATATACTCAGCAAAGATATCCTAGGCCTAGTTTGTGGTTCTCTTATCATGAAGTTGATGCTGGGTTTACACTGGGTATCGACTTCATATTGGCGAATTGGACCAACTTCCGAACTATACAACCGACAATCGGCAGTGTAAACGCAAAAGTTGTGCGACCAACCGATCGATATCAACTAGTTCGGAGATTAGAACATGTTCTATTTTCGCCAACTCGGAGTTGCCGAATTGCGAAATTAAAGTCAGTAGTGTAAACCCAGCTTAATGCAGACATTTTCAATCGTCATGAACTCTGTGTCACGACAAGCGAAATCGTTGTCGTAAATGATGATTGCTCCAGCTTTTCGTGGCATCATGACACAGCGTTTTGCATACTTAGTCATTGAATCAGTTTACAATGGCAATATATATCACTGTGAAACTCCTGCAAAAATGTGCACTTACACTCACACATCTACACTTGCCAGGCACTTTTTCTGTACTGATGATTTAAAAAAAACTGTTGAAACTCTGGTTATAGATTGTCATTTTTATCGTAGGCAGTAGGATCAAATTTTTTGTAAATATCAATTTCTATTTTTAGCAAATCCATCCGTCACAGGCTTTGCGACGAACATGGATCCCCTGCTGACGCCGACGCCACCTACTGGAGGAATTGCGCAACAAGCGAGCAGCAGCAACTCGACGGCCGACGACGCCGGCTCGGAGAGCGGCGTTGAGACGCAGCGCAGCGGCGAGACGTCTCTCCTGGCGCCCCCTGCTGGACGCAACCCCGTCTCGTCGTCCGCGTCCGACCAGGCGAAGTCGTTCGACATTCCCGATCGCCGTGGCGATGCGCGCGCGAACGAAGTGCGATCGAGCATCTCTCCAGAGGGCGCCGCCGTGGCGGAGAACAACGCCGAAGGTCGGGTCGCGGGCGTTGACCTTGAGGAGGGAGGTGACCTTGAGGAAAGTCACGTAGCGCGACCGTCCGTCGGTGAGTCACTCGTTAGGGTCCGTGTGTCTTGACGGAGTTATTACATAATTACGGTTATGATCCGTACGTTATTGTTGTTGTTATTATTCTTAGTAGTAGTATTGGTATTATTGCTATTATTATTATTATTATGTGCTTATTTTTTAATATAAGTTCCATTGCCGTGGCATGATGAACGGCCATCGCGTCTGGCTTAAATTTTCGTCTGGACATTAGCCTGAAAAATACGGTACACTTCCCGCGAGCCGCTCCTAAACAGTGCTGCCTGAAACGAACTCACATTAGTACGGGCATGGCGCAGTTTCAGGGGAGTCATCTGAGCTGGCTGGGACACGACCCGTCCTGCATATTCAAATCAGCGGAGTTTCCGACAGTAAAGTCAGGGGAGTCACTTCTGACGTGCCGGACGTCGGCTACAGGCTAAGTGTTCGGCGACCCTGTATACCGAGTGATTTATATTACCACATGTGAACACACGCGTACACGCTCCGTGGCACTGACACAATCACAGGCGGTTTGTTCGAGCGTCGCCTGGTCTAGCGGCGCGAGATTCGACTAATCTTAATAAATACGGCGCGAATGGGAGGTGTTCGTGCGCGAAGGTGGCCGTTGAGGATGAAAGTCAAGCGGGCGTAACCTGGCTAGAAGGGGGTCGCCACAACCAAGGCCGATTTTATCCACGGAGCGGATTTGATCGGCGCCGATAAAACGATAGCAGCCGGATAGTCGGTAGTGTGCGCGTTCATGTGCTGTAGACGGATTTTGTTACTGGTACGATTGATATGTGTTTATCGGGGTGAGTCGTTCCAAATCAAACATGTTTGAGTTGTTTGTGAGACGCGGATTATTTTGAAGCTGATTATTTGTGTGAATCCGGAGCAAGAATTTTGGTGGTGTGCGCCGTGAACTGCAAGAAAAATCCTCTACGAAGTAAATATTGAATAGCCAATAGCTGCAAGCGTTGCGCCGTGTGTCACATGATCATTTAGCGATTGTTATCATATGGTTTATTATGACTATCACGATGTGTTATCGAGGTGTCGCGGATGTTTACGGAAGGCGTTCGCGGGTGAGCGGCCGATTTTACAAACTATAAAGAGATTGTTTAATCGCCACGCAGATTTTGGCGCTGGTGTGCGACACCTTAATTGAGTTTGGTGGATAGCATCGCAGCAGTCGTAACGCTACCTGCGTACGAAATCTCAAGCTAAGAAAACTGGAGCTGTCCAGTGTAGCTGGACGCCCTACACTTCGCATACTCTCCAATAGATGGCGTCAGCATGCAAATGATGACTGCGCCTAGTAGGACAGTATACTATAGGTGGCATAAAACAGTAGCTTACCCAGAAATTGTTCACGGTCGCATTTTCTTATGATATATATGTACGTATCTCACTTCTATTACTTGGAAAGTGTATGGGAATTGGTTTGTATGCAATTTCCTTGCCATTGTATGACTTGAAAATTATAGTATTTCAACAAGTTTTTGTGCTATTACATCCATTAGAATTTTTTTCTTGCGGAAAAGACGGGTTCAGTACATTGTACTTATAT
>NW_014578830.1:69671-71393 GCF_000485595.1 Priapulus caudatus
CGAGAGAGGAAGAGAGAAAGAGAGAGAGAGAGAGAGAGAGAGAGAGAGGGAGAGAGAAAGAGAGAGAGAGAGAGAGAGAGAGAGAGATCAGAAAAACCTTGCTTCTGCCACCAGACAGGTATGACAAAAATTATTTGGTTGTTCTCACTTCCCAATGTCATCAATTCCGTATGTGTGCAAGGCTCGCGAATTGTAAACCGTACAGGCTGGCCAGTAGCACTTACAACCGATAGACTACATATAGAATATTATGGGCCTGCACTAGATAATGCCATGAATCTTATGCGAGCTGTTAGCAAATAAAAAAAAAGTTCTATAATGCTTGCGGTTACTGTAAAAATGTGAGAAAAACAACTATTATAACGCTGAACTAGAGACAGTGCGCGCGCGCGCGTGTGTGTGTGTGTGTGTGAAGTGTGGTGAGCAGCCATTTGTTTTAGCAAAGATTGCTAAGCTTAGCTATTTCTTTTCGTGCCGGATTACCCGCGGTCATGAAAAGTAATTTAAGAAGAGTCTAATTGATGAAGTTTAATTATTGATTAACATTAGCTGATTATATTTACTGGGTAAAAACTGATATAAACGGCTTGAAAACTTGCATCAAAATGTAAATAAATCTCGGGCTTTCACGCAAACGAGCGCAACATGACCCAAGTTCTACGCATACCGAATACGCATCCTAAGATGGCGTGCCCGAAAGATTTCTGTGTCGGGCCGAATGACAGGCCGTTGCTCCTATCCAGAGTGTTTGATAGTATAGTCAATGGCTCGTCAGTGCAAAAGCTGGTTTATCATTGCGGATTTTATGTTCTGAGACATTATATCAATTATTTCAAGGCGCATCTGTGTTGACTGATTTCACGACTTCTCTATACACGCGCAGTATCTAAATGATTTAATTAAAAACAGTATTTCAGGCAGACTCAATGTAACTACTAATATCTCTTCTCTACTCATCAATTTAATCTATGAATAATCAATTAAAATATGTACAAATCCTGGTGCAGCACGCTGAATCCATCATCATTGCATATATTTATATATATATACTTAGTAAATATATATATCGATATATATAATATATATATAAATATATATATATATAACCAGGATCGAGCGTATAATGACAAATTATGACAGGATATGACAGGAGCGTATATGACAGGATATGACAAATATATGACAGGAGCGTATTTGTCATTATACGCTCCTGATATAACGAATATATCATGAATCCACATATTCTTAGAACTATGCACGTTGACTGGCTTAATTCTGAGTCTCAAATTCAATCACGATAATTCTGACTCCTGAGCTTAATTGTTTTGACTGAAATTGATTGGCCTCTTCTTCGTGTCTGCTTTCTCTATGTAAGATTTATAACCTTTCATGAGATTTGTGAAATAGTCAGGTGACGATTGTCATTCCTTCATGGTTAAAGATGCTTGTTCGTAGCACTTGATCATCCGAGCGTGATCATTTTTTTCGACATGCGCCATCTTCAAGTAAGGAATCCTTTTAAGTTTAGCTTCCTCGTTTCTGTCATCTCATATTGGAATTCTCTTCCTTCCTGTTTGATTGATTGCCCTGTAGGGTGCACAACTCCTACTTCATCCCCTCCGGTCTTTTCCCTTGTCCCACCCTCAGCCTCTTTTTTCTTCTACAGCCCCTTAGCTATCTTCCCTTTCGCCTTTCCTTTCTACTTCTACTTCTACTTCTACT
>NW_014578831.1:0-998 GCF_000485595.1 Priapulus caudatus
CACCTGTCTGACATCGTATTTGTGATGTTGTCGATCATATTTTGTCTTGTCTCTTGTAATTTTGCGTTCTCGTTAAAATAGCAATACGTTTCACTGAAATTGTCAATAGTTTAACAAATGTGTTGTGCATAGTCTTCTGCTGTACCGCCAGCCAACTCATCTACTGCTGCAGACACACATGTGGACTTTGTTGTAAAATGTATACTGTTAATGTGCATTTCCTCTTGTGTGGTCCCGTCAAATCCCACGGTCACATCATTCGTGGCAAGAAGAGTTTCTGCCGTCTGTAACTCGGCAATGGCTCCTAGTTCTCTCGCCATAAATTCAACGGTGCTCCTTTGTGGAACTTCGTCAAGATCTCGTCCACTTCGTTTATATATTTGGCTGATCAGGACTGGTATAGTGGCAGTTGACGTGTTACTGACAATGCAGTCAAATACATGCATTCGGGTAATTGTGGAGTAAGTCTTGTGGTCCACTTTTGCCTTTACATGTCTAGCAGCAGCATCCAGATTTGCCACCGTCTCCTGCAGGAGAAGGTTATGAAATTCACTTTACCTGACATCTTCCTCTCTGTCCTTCAGTTGCTCTTGCAGTTTCCTGTATTTGAGAATTGGAATAGTCTTGTTTTTCTTCTCACGTTGTTTCTTTAACAATTTGTTGTGGGCTTTTTTAAGTTTCAACAGTTTACCTTTGTTTCAGCAAGCCCTTGAACAAATTTTTTACCGTGTAGTTTGGATTTCAGTTTCTGGATTTGCGTATCCTTCTGTTGTAGGCTATGTTGCTTTCTCTTTATTGACTGGTTGATAACTCGTTTTGGTGTTTTCATCTGTCTTAAGTTCATTGATCTTTATTCGGTATTTTTGTGCAAGATTAACTTTGGCTTTAAAAACAAAGTCTAGTCTTTTCCTAAGTCTTTCCTTTCTTGGGATAAGAACATTCTTCCTGCTTCTTGTCGATACACCAGAGGTTGATGGAGTAGGCTTTGGAATGTCGGC
>NW_014578831.1:1008-3382 GCF_000485595.1 Priapulus caudatus
GTGAATGTTATTTAATAAAAAAAACAAGTTTTTTCTACAGATTAATGTGTTATGTACATTTTTATACTAAATAATTTAGACTGTGTTACATATATAAAGATTTACGAGAATTTATTTATACTCACATGAGCCTTCAGCAGCCTCTTGCTGCCATTATTAAAATTACGTCGGTGTAGCAGAAAATTTCAGGTGGGTAAATCGTTGTATTACTTGTTTAATAACACAAGTATTAATGACTATGTGTAGGGATGTTACAAAGTTTTGAGATGTCATAAATATACCCTAAAACCATCTGAAAGAGCATGACAATACATTTAATTTGATACCTTATTCACTTTCATACCTTTAGTTTTAAGGAAGTTATGGTAATTTCCATACGCATACATTTTCATATTGATCCCCATTGGTTTTCTATTGCACGTTGAAACAAAAGTTGTGATCAAGGAGAGCCAACGGCAACTGAAGAACAAAAATGCTCATAACTTTCTTCAGGGTAAAGAACTCTATGTGAAATTTTTACAAAAAGTAGATTTTATTATTAGATATTATTAAGTATAACAATCACATTTAATTACATAATTAGTAGTTAATTATTTAACGAGAGGTTGCGAAATAATGGTAATCGACTTTCGCAATGCCTGAAATATTGCAAAATTATACACAGTATTCTCAATGGCAGAGGTTTAATACACAAGTACTTGAATGATAATCTTGATTAGACAATTACATTTACAATTAATGAGTAATTAACCTTTAAATAACCTGTAGAACAGCCATTTACTTAACTTACCAAGGAAATTAATACATGCTAAGTTAGAAAGTAAGCATCATGCTCAGCAAAACACCAAATCCCCATACAGGACATCAGCTGAAAGCTGAAACATTAGGATGTCATAGTCTGTGGCATCGTCGTACTTCTCCGACTGTGACCAATATGCTACTTTGTACAATTTGTTTTTTAGTTTTTTCAAACTTGGCGTTGTAGACTACAAGTTCTTGATTTTCATACCATGCATGACATGCTTTCCTGCCAACAATCCTGTCATTCAAAATGTCTTCTACATGGACACACTTTGATTCAGAGAAGTCCAAATTTGGAAAAGCCTGACGAACACTTTCTAGGTCCGTCTCTTTCAACTTTTTCTCCAGTTTTTTTCTTTCTTTTATTTCATGTAATTGTTCTTTGTCCTTATGTCTCCTAATGAGTTCTCATCTGAGTTCTCCCTGTTTCTTTTTCCGTCGGCTTCTTCGCATTCTGCCCATTTCACTGCTTTATGCAGCACATCCTCCTTCCTAGCCTCACCAAGCTCGTCAATGTATTGTACAGTTTTGTTCTTACAGGCCCGCATCCTGCATGACAAGTAGCACATCGCCACACTTGGGGACAATTTTGCTTCATTGAACTAAAGATGCCCATGATCTCTTCCGCATCAATATTGTGCGATCTAGCAGAAGCAGTCTCCTCCCGTAACCTCTCAGTGACATCGACCTCGAAGTACTTGCAAAACTGTCTTTCTAGAGCAGCGATGATGGCCTGGAGACAACTCCTCATCGTGGTAATAAACTGGGCATCTACTGGACACTCTCGCAACGCCTGCAGAGTTGCATCGACATGAAGTTTCCCATTGAAGAAATCTTCTGTAGCTGACATCAAGCTCTCTGGATGTTTTGCGGCTTCCTTTAAAGCCTCAATCACAAGTTGAACTACTCTGATGCCATCAATGTGATTGATTTCAGTCTGGCTTGAGGTTTAGAACTTTCTCATCCAAGGACCAGTCAAATGCTTCCCAAGCAGGCCCACCATAGTGATGATCCATAGTGAAGTCATGTAGAATGGCATTTCTTAGGCCACCACATGATGTTCCAGTACTTAGAAGAGCAATGAAGTCATCATAGTGCTCCAGTAGTTTTCCACTGATGTGGAAGATCACATGCAACCGGTTACCACGGTAGTGGGGAAGGACGCCACGAGGAATGTTTCTGTCATCTAAGAAGGCGATAAATCCTCTAGGGTCCCCTTTCGAGTTCTTATACCGTAGCTTATTTACCTGGAGGACTATATTTGCTGCCACACAGTCCTTTCCAAAGACCTTGCCTTGTGTTGTTTCCTCATGCTGTCTCAAAGTTGAGCGAACAGAGGAAGCGATAGAATCAACAGGGTGAAGGTGACAATAGAGTTCATGCAATCTCTTGCCCCATTCTCGGTTCACAACTCGAACTGCCGCATGGTTTGATGCACACCTGTCTGACATCGTATTTGTGATGTTGTCGATCATATTTTGTCTTGTCTCTTGTAATTTTGCGTTCTCGTTAAAATAGCAATAGGTTTCACTGAAATTGTCAATAGTTTAACAAATGTGTTGTGCATAGTCTT
>NW_014578831.1:3392-21699 GCF_000485595.1 Priapulus caudatus
AGACTAGGTGTACTGTGTAAAACTGATATTAATTTTTACAACATTTGCAGTGATAGGCCTACAATAAAGTGTTTGCAAGGTTATGAGTTGACGGGGTGGGTGTTATTGTTTCAAACTTGTCCGATTTAGGAATGAACGAAAGAATACATACCATCAAAGGTTTGTATCATCTCCTTGGCATTATTGTTCCAGATCATATCCTTGAAAGTAGCAATAGATGATGGCATTATTCTAGGATCAATAACCCCGCCTGGTGCATTGCAGGACTTGAACCAGTTCTCTTCTTTGCGTTGTTTGTGGGGATATACATTCCTCCGTAGGAATTTACTGCCACCTAAAATGGAGAATGAAATGGTTTACCAAGTAGCCTACGACGTCTATGTATTATGAACATTCTAAGGTGAAATACGCCGTTATACATGTTATAGGGCGTACGGCCCTAAAAACTGTTAGGTCCTAGGCCTAGTTAGAATTATTGCACTTTACGATCAGGCGGCTGAAACTCGGTTAGAATAGAAATGTAGGCCCCCCCCCGGTCCACGACGACCATGGGGGTGACTAGTGTCCTAACATTGCCCTAGGCCTAGGGCTAGGTACCACGCCCAGGCACATGACACCACATCCACTTGAATGAACACAACTGTTACAGTATTGGAGCCTGGAGATCTCTCAGAGTCGACACTACATTGACATGTGCAGAGATTCACACATAGCCTACATGCATTGCTGACATTTGATTTTGACATGACTTTTTCTTGACTTTTCTCAACTTCTCAACCATGTGTGACGGCCATGCATGTGTCAACTAACTGTCAAATTTGTTATAATGTCAAAAATATCAGAAACTTCTTATTGGAGAGGGCTTGCACTTGCCTATCGTGCGGATTCCAAAATTCATGTTTATCAAATCGAAAGACAATGCACGGGACTCGAAAAAACAAAGGAGTGAAAAATTTGCATAAATTACCGGTCTCCACTTGGACTTGTACATGGTTTTAGTTCCATAACTCGCCGCTAGGGTGAATCGCGCATGCGTAACATAGGGATGACGCCCTGTCGCTAGCCGCATGTATGAACAACCAACAGTACAAACTCATACATGTATACTAACTAGTATCTATGTGGCAGCAAATTCAACTGCATGACATCAATGAATGATGACTAGAGTATTAAAAACAGTGCAAACGTAAAGCAAGTAGGGAAGTAGGACAGCAAACAACATATTTTTAAAGCATGGCCTGAAGAGGTAGCTAGTTTTGATGCATTCTATTGTATTCACGTCCGGAACAGAAACATGTGGAAGAGGTGGTTTACTAGCTGCAGAAACATGAAGAAGTGGAAGAGGTGGTTTACTAGCTGCAGAAACATGAAGAAGTGGAAGAGGTTGTTCACTAGCTGCATCGTTGTCATCTGTGGGCTCTGTCTTCACAGTGTGTACAATGGGAGTGCCAGAAATTTCAGCCACTTTCGTCAGCAAGATATCATGTGCCTTGCTGCGCTGTAACTGCGACAGGAAATCCATGTTCTTCGTGAATGGATTCAGGACAACTGCAAGCAGCAAGAGTTCTTCATCTTCTTGTTTCTCCCTGGAATTCATTTGCTGCAGAATTGTTGTTTTCATTTTGATCACAACTGCAGGGTCATCATCCATGGGCTGATGGACTCTGCGCAGTTTGACTAACACAGGCACAATCTTCTGCAGCGTTGGTGTCTGGTCAGCACACAGAATGGTGCTGGCCTTGTAGAAGGGTTCGAGGATCCCCACGCACACTCTCAATGTGATGGCTTGCTCAATTGCAAAATGAGAACATTGCAGTTTTCCCAGTTCGTTGCTGTTGTGCTTGCAGAGTTTTGTGGCATCTGTTGGCAGTACATGATGGCTGGTATCTGCTCTAGTAGTCGGTTCAGCATCAGGTAGGTGCTATTCGCACCTAGTGGGCACATCCTGGATCACTTGTGGTAGGATTCTGCCTCTGCGCTGGAGAACAAGGAATTGCTTTGCCTTGGAACTGTCCGAGATGCCTACTGGGACGGTGGAAAATGTTACTGTTTTACTCCCTTTGCCACAATGCGTGCCACTTCTATTCATCTCCAAGCTTCTTTCACAGTCAGATTTATCCTGTGGTTCCATAACATCCAATATTCAACGGACGCCAGTTGCTAAAATGTCCAAAAGCTTTCTTTCAATTGTGGTTTGACTTCTGTCACATGCGGTGTGATCACATTTGTCTCCATGTTTTCGTCATATCTTCTAGGTGACTAGCAATCATTCCCTGTGTGAGACCCTTCTTTTTCTGTGTCTGCTACAACAACACTTTGCAGCTTTACCTCCTTGCTTATGAAAATGCCCTGTCGTTGTCTGAAAACTTTCAGTGTCACATGCTGGTCGCAAGCCTATCGTGGGTAATTGATATATCACGGCCAATTTTTCAGATTCTTGTTTGGGTTTTCTTCATGTCAAATCATGCTTAACTTGCAGAAGACTGGCCAAGTGTGTCGGTTCGAACACACATAAGTGGATACTAGCAGGGGTTAAAAATGTCTTGATTGCTACACTTCAATAAGCTAACGGAAGTAATTTGCCAACCATGCATTCATCAGTGCATCGTTCTACCTCATTCTGCTTTGCTACAGCAATGTAGTCGATTGTTTCCTAGTAATAGTCTCTGAATAGTTGCGTTGAGACGTCGGTTTGCCATTTTGCCCAGTAACATTACTGCTGTCACCCAAATCTCTATGATCGTGATCGAGATGAAACTGCAGGTTGGTGGTGTTACCTGAAATAAACAATGACCCAATTTTAGACTGATAAATTTATCACAGGAATAGAACCCCCCCCCTTACCACACACAAAAATTAATAGGCCTCAACATGCTTGGATAGATCTGCTTCGACATGTGATCCTGATGGTCCACACTAGAGTCTAGACGGTAGTTGACGAAAATTTGTGGAAAAGTTAAAAATCCAACCGATTCATTCACATTATATTTATTATTATATATATATATATATATATATATATATATATATATATACATCTGTTAATATTTTACTATTTTAGTACCATATAATGTTGAAATTAGAATATTGCAGTTGCGAAATATGACTTGTGTGTTATACATGTATTTACTGTTTTTGCTACTATAGTAAGTTTTTTATTTCTGTAAATATGTGAATCGCTTGCAATCAACGTGACGTTATTTTGGCCCATTCTTGTCATGAAAAGTACATGCATCATGGTTCATACAGGTTGACAGACATTTTTTTCAAGGAGTTTTCCAGCACTTTCAAGGACTATATACTCAACTATGAAAAAGTTTTTTAGGCATAACAAAAATTTGGGCAGAAGCTCCTGCCCGCGTCGTCAAATTGACCTCCCAGCCCACACTACAGGCACATGGGCAACTGCCAAATGTATGCAATGCCTCTCCCCTCCGCCTAAACAATAAAATATATATATATGCTGCATATATAGCAGATGCAGTTTATAACAATCTACAAACAATGTCCTGACAGCAACAAAAGCAATTTATGAAGTGCACCAATTATTTGAGCTGATTTGAAAACACTTGAAGCAATTATAGACAACTGGTAATGACGAAGAAGTGGGTACTCGGCAACAGGCCACCGATCAATGTCTCACCTTTGAATGAATATTCCTTGCGGCAACGTCGACATATCGTCCTAGTCATGTCCATGTTTTCTTTCACGGGTGGGCCAGTTTTTGCTTTGCAAAAACGGAAGTACAGCCAGACGCGGGAACGTGTCTTTTTGCCAGGAAACTCCTACATACGATCATCTGGCAATTCAACGGCAGTCGCCATTTTGTTGACAGACGTAGCCTCGAACACATGGGTTTTTCAAACAGGTGTTTGGAGCCCGTGCAGTGCTGGTGCTATAGTACAGGCTCAGCAGTCTTCACTGCGCATGCACACATATAGTACTACGATTTCTTATTTGGGAGGACTGGAATATGCTGACCAATCAAATGATGAGACATGTAGCTATTCTACAGTCAGCGTACATACGTTAAGCACACTAGCGATTCTGTACGCTACCCGGCAGCGTATATTTTCGCTCACGATTAACGCCGTACGGGTTGCGCGTACAGCTGCACACACTGCCTGGTGTCCAACAGGTTTCCTAGCTTTCGTTGCTACACTTGATTGGCTGCTAAAAACAATCGCGTTCGAACGTGATTGTTCATTGTTGGGCGCACTGGTGTATTTGTATGCAAGCGATGAAAAACCGGGCGGAAATATTCAACATGTTGAATACGAGTGATCAGCCGGCCGTATGATCGTGAGCGAAATTCGCTACCGTAAGACCGCCACACACCGCCCGGAATCTGCAGCGTATTTATCAATCTTGGAATTTATCGATCGCAATCGCCCACAGGGTTCAACATTAACTTTTTATTTCACTAGACCATCGTGCTAGTAACTGAGGAAAACCACTAGCCCTGACCTAACTTTCACTAGACCATTGTTAAGAAAAGCTTTATTTAGATAAGAGTGTGTCATCGTATGAATTCATCGCGCGTGGGCCGAGTTCACGTGCAGCATTCGTGCTCTACCACGGGCATACACGGGCGCACGGTTTATCAATCGTCTGTCTACTGCGGCTGGCAGCAAGCCACCTTATTGTTTTTGCCGAAGGGTAGACTGGTATCCGGCCTCATGCTCTGCTAGACAATGTACACGCTCTGCGACAACCAGTCTAGCCAGAGGTGACCTTTCAGTGCACCCTGGGTTGCACGCTGGGTTAATGGGCTAGACACTGACAGGTATTGTTTTAACATTAAGCACGAACACAGTAATAAAGATTCGATGTTTTGCCTTGCACTGACATTGTGAAAATTGTGCATTTTATAATTACAAATGTGAATTATAAGGCAGAAAGGTGTGAAATGATGTCATGTAACTATGTGCGAGTACTATATGACCAATTCTAACACGACCAGTCGGGCTACTAGCACTCTGATTGTATGCGACCGGACCATGCATTTACCCGACTAGGTCGGTCGGACGTGGGTTAGTGTCGAACCCTGGGCCAGCATACAAAATCGCTAGTGTGTCCTAGGCTTTAGCCCCTCAACAGGAAGTAACTGCGGCGAATGTCGGGTGATTCCCGAACTAAAATAGCGATGATATCTCTGATTTTTATCACTTTTCCAAGTTTTCTTGTTCAAGTTTGACATTTATTTTGATGAAATCGATTATGGATTTTGATAACCAAGCGCTTGGTTCGAGCCACTGTTCAACCCATGATCGAGTATAATCGATGATCGTGACATCACTACATGATAGCTTATGCGGCGGGAGTGGGCGGGGTCTATTTTTATGCTCCAATCAAAGGGCGGAGCAATTCCTCTGTTTAGACGCATGTGTTTTCCTAGCGCTCTAGGCCAGCGGTTCCCAAACTTTTCCAGTACGTGACCCCTTTCAGTAGTACCAAACCTACCATGACCCCTACCCTTATAAGCCTTCTAAAAATGTACTAATTTCCAATGGCACAGATACATTTTAAAGATTAATCACAGCAGAGAGAGCAATAACAAACAAAAAAACATGTTTATTAATGTTTATTAACAAGGATTGATTTAATCATGTATTCTAATGAGAACGATGTATTTGCTTTTTTGATACAAGCATAGCAATACGCGGGTCTGTGTGGCTCAAGGCACATCGCATGTCTGCTTCAGCATCCAATCTGTTTCGGGCATTTGATTTGATTACCAGGAGAGTCGAGAATCCAATTTCACAGAGGTAAGTCGATGAGAAAGGAATGAGAACCTTCAAGGCAAATTCGCTGGTCTTGGGGAAAGCGGAAAACATTTTGGCCCAGCAATTAGAGCTGCTGAACTGTTGTTGTTCCTGGAACTCCTCTTTGGCTGCGGTGTTGTTGATGAGCTTCAAGAATTCCTCTTGTATGTCATCAGGAAGATCGTCCACAGTGCATCGGAAAGGATTGTGGGTAAGTTTCAGTTGTACATTCTCATTTGCATCAATCTCATGAAAATAGTGTCTGAGCTCTTCTTGGAGGCTTGAGAAGTGTTCCTTGATCTCTTGCTGCAGCTCCTCTGCAAGTGGTTCTTCACCAACGAATAACCCTGACACCTTCAAATAAATAAGTGTATTAGTAACACAACTTGAATCCTGCACGACTGAGTCATTTGTGTACACGATATACTTTGTCATACTTACACGTTAGGAAGTAGTGGGCATTGATAAGATAGTTGGGGTGGCTTCTACTCCAGAACTGGAGTAAGTCCACCTTCCAATCATCCACCATCGCCGGCCCATCACCCTCGCGTACGGCCATCCTCTGGGTGATGTGTGAGAGTCCTTCATACATGAGAGCCTGATGAGTCCTTCATACATGATACTGTGGTTCAGGATGAAATCATCCTGCTCTGTACTTAGGCTGCACGTCTCACTGCAGAACCATGTCTCTGTAATAGGTCTCAAGTTTTATTATTGCAAATAAACATTTGACCAGTCACCTATCTCATTGTGCAGGTGTTCTAGACTGTTCGTGAGACACGTCGGGAGATGCCGACTGTGTGTAGCCTCGTGATCGTATAGGCGTTGAATTAATCTCTACTTGCGGTGTTATTGTCCTTGCGTCATGTCTGAACCTGTTCGCTATCGCGCTGGCGTAAACGTTGCCTGTTCGCTATCGCGCTGGCGTAACGTTGCTTGTTTGAAGGGGATCGTCAGCCGAGGTGTCGATGTGTCCGATGCGGCGCAAGACGGTAAATTAAACACGAGATAGAATAATGAAACACTACTTATGATCTTTATTCACTTGCACACCAATCAGGTCCTAGTCGTACCAGTAGTTAGAAGAAAACACGTAAAGATTCTACTTGATGTAGCTAACTATGTGGCTACGACGGCGAGTATAAGTATAAGCCGCACGACACGTCGGAAGTAGAAAGGAGAAGATCCTGGTTTTTCTAAGGGAGGATTTTTATATGAGTGGCTTCAAACAGGCGTAACTAGGCGTAACTATACTTGACTGGTGGTCATTTATTCCTTGTGACAAGGAGAGCGCCTAATCGTTTTGGCGCTCTACTTTGAAGTACACGGGCAATGGGAATTTATTGAGATAGGAGAAGGCCGTACGCTAAAGTTAGGGTGACACGCTAACGTGAGGTGTGGGCCGACATGTTTTTTGGGAACTCGCCCAGCTGCGAGGAGACTTCCAAAGGTTTATTGGTCGCCTTCCCCGCTGCGTCGTCATGACTGACCGGTGGTCTCCCGCGCATGCGCTGTGGCGCCCTGACGTCGCGGCTAGTCAGAGACACGTGACCGACAGTGCTGCTCCGCTCTCCAACGTCACGGACATGCGCTGTACGAGCCAGTCATGCTACTGCGTCTCGCTGATCGTGCGCAGTGCTATCTGTCTATTTTAAAACTACACTATTTAAATCTCGCGCGCTCCGTAGACTGCGCGCTCTGTTACACACGCCCCCCGCATAAAAAGTTGCTTGCCCTCA
The DNA here is from genome assembly GCF_000485595.1 of Priapulus caudatus. NCBI lineage: Eukaryota > Metazoa > Priapulida > Priapulimorpha > Priapulimorphida > Priapulidae > Priapulus > Priapulus caudatus. Next base: position 10,897 of record NW_014578831.1, read on the forward strand.
AATGGCAACAACTGGCGTCCAAAAACTCATTCACTATACTCGATGTAAGTGACCATGGGTTTCATGGTGGTGTCTGCTTTCTCAACGAGCTTCGTCTTGTAAGCATCGATCACTGGTCGGAATTGGCTGGTGAACGGGCTATTGAGCCCTCCACGGTACTGAAGGAAAGCGGTATCTCCGTCAATTTCATGTTTCATCATTTTGGCCAGGGTGAAGAACCCGGGGTACTTGGGGAGGCCATGATCTCTGGATTGTGCCTCATATGCGAACAGAGGATATTTCTGGAGAATATCCGTTAGGTGGTCAATGCAAGCGTACTCGAGTGGAAGCATTTCTGCAATTAGGTGCCACGGGAATTTAGGGTGAGTTTCCATCATAGAGATGATCAGTCTGTAGGAGTAAACCCAGCTGTTAAACCTCTGCTTGCGACTAGACTCAGTCTCAGACTTTCAAATGCATTTGGTCCTTCAGTGAAGAGGGACATGAGCATCTCTTTGGGAAACTTTCTCATACAGTTGCCATATTATTCCTAGTTCCCCTACGGAAGGACGTTTATCTGATGCCAATGCTCCGTCCTTCATTAGGTGGTCGCATGTTCTCCCGATCCATTGGTCTGAGGCTGTCCCACGCTTTGCACAGGCCATGACCATCCAGCTTGTCGCCGAGTCTAGATCTGTTTCGTAGTTGAACCCATGTGCCTTCTTAACTTCCAGTTTTCCTTCCCTCTTCTAACCTTGACTGTTCCTACCAAGCGATTTGTGGATTTCTCCAGTACGTCGTGGAATGCTTCGCACAGATTGGTGTCTTCAGGGCCTGGGAGGTCCAGGTGAACCTCGCCTATCAGGAAGGCCATGTACGCTGTACTCATAGAGTCCCACAGAGTGGAATCCCTCAATGCTGAGACTATGCGTGCTCGCAACATGCAAAAGGCTGCCAGATCTTCCCCGTTCTCTTTCTTGATCTTGCAATGTTAGGTTTCCATGTTGAACTCGTCGACCACTTCTTCCCCCAAACATAGACTTCTTCGTTGGTGGTGGGCCCGACCCGGCTGATCCCGTTGCCCCCAAAGAAGGAGAGGTAAATTGGGTCAGCATCTGAGTTAGCTCGACTGGCTGAACACCAAGAGTCTTCTTCGATGCATCAGCAGCACTATCTCCAGATACCATTTTCCGCACATTCTCCATATTGACTATCCTTACTTGATTTAATATCTCTGGAAATCTAGTAATAAGCACACTCTAGCTTTTAAAACAAGTTTTATTTCTAGGACGTGTCCCGGACCGTTATGCGGTTAAGCTTCCTATAGTCTATTACCATCCTTCCCTCGGGCTCGTCCTTTTTGGGTACGATGAATGTGGGACTATTACTTGGTTCTATTATTTTTGCCTCCAAAAGCTGGTTTACATTGTGATCGATCATGGGGCGGTAATTAATTGGCATTCGATATGGCTTCTGTCTTATTGGTGGGTGGTCCCCCGTCTCTATTTTCATTTTCACCAGGTTAGGATGGCCTAGATCAAGGTTAGATTCAGCAAGTAAATCACTGTTCTTCCTCAAGAGCTCCTCTATGGCTTTTCGTGCTTTGCCTGTAATATGGTTAAGGTTGACCTTGGGTAGCCCGCACGGTGCCCCGCTCCCCTGTTTAAATACAGCCTTCCCTCTATTTGCTGTATTAGTAGCGAGGATAGCATCTATTTGTGAATTCGCAGGTGAAATCGCTATAACGCTATTCTTCTTAAAGGAATATGTTACATCTGTAGAGTTTACCAAAGGAAACTTAATGCAATTCCCCTTGCTAACCGTATCTACTGCTTCCATTGTAAATATGCCTGGCTGATCCCTAAACACTGGTAGCGCATCTGTTCCTGTTATGAGTACTGTAGAATTAACTGGAACTGCCTTCCTCACATTGCCCTCACACACCATGACTGTTCTTGGTGGTATCTGCGCCCTAGATTTCAATAGCACTAGCTGCATGCCTCGATCACTATTTTTCCCCATAAAATCTGTCTTGAGAGATACTACCGATTTCCCTATTGATAATATGCCCTTCTCACAATCTATTTTCACACCCTCTGCTCGCATAAAATCATAACCCAATATCGCTGGTTTGCTTAAGCTAGTAACTATCAAAAAGGGGAATCTGGTGCAATGTCGGCCTATGGTTATGGGTAGGGTAGCTTCTCCCACCACTTCTAATGGTTGTCCAGTTACTGATGTCAACACGTGGTTTCGCTTAGTGGAGAGCGCACTACTGCGCCGTGTTTGCTTCGCCAGCTGCTTCCATAACGTTTCGCTGATTAATATGCTTTGCGCTCCTGAGTCTAATAGACAATGTGTCGCTATCTCACCTATCTTTAGAGAGCATAATGGTGCTGCTCTCTGTTCACTACTTGTAGTGACAATCACCTCCCGTGCTTCCTGTCTCAATTCACGAGACTCTTCGTTGCTTGCCCGACTCTTTGTCTCGCTTAAAATCGAGCGGTCACGTTTCCCTGCCGCGTTGCTCGACACTGACGCCATCTATGGCCTATCCGACCACATGCGCAATACCGGCTTATTATCTGCCGTCCACCGATAGTGGTAGCCCTTTTGCGGTCCAGACGCGGTCATCTGACCCGACTGGCGTTGGCCTCTCAGCTGGTTGCTGACGGGTGTCTGCTGCCATGCCGCCGTGGGGTACGGCATGCGTTGAGCTCCTAGCTGTTGTTGCTGTGCCATGCGTGGCAATGTTGTTGCCATGTCGGCTGTCTAGGCTGATAAGCGTTAACTGTGGCTCGTGTCTGCGTTGAGCTTGGCTTTGGCGCTGCCCATGGCGGTCGGTTTACCCGTGCCGCCGGCTGTTCGCCTGCTTGTGGATGCTGTAACTCCATTATCTCCGACACCACTCCTCTCAACTCTTCTATCTGGCGCTGAATGGTAGGTGTTGCTTCGACGCCATCTATCTCCATGGGCTCCGCTTCTTGGTAGGGAGTAGAGCGCAGTTTAACCTCCTGCTCTATAGCGGCTTCGCCCGATGCGACTGCCACTGCCTTTTCCATGGTCTCCGGCCAGCATCGAACTAGCGTTCTCTTTATAGCTTCTCCCCTGAGGCCATCGATGAGTTGGTCCACGATCCTATTTTGGAGGTGGGTATCTTCCCATGCGTTGGCCGCAAATGCTACTCTCGCACTAGCTTCCAATCTCCTTGCATACGCAGCTACAGTTTCATGCCGCGTTTGCTTCTCCCGCTTAAATCTTTGCAAGGCCACTGCTGTTTGCGAAGTATCTGTGTACTTGTTTCTCAGCAGTACGCCTAAGTTCGACCAACCCATTCCAGGTGTTCTGCTCATTAGAGATGCTGCATAGTCAGCTGCGTCTCCACCCAGCAATCTAAGTGCCAACTGCGCTTTTCAATTGTTATCATTTTCATTCATAATAATTCCTAATCTTTCCAAATTTCGCATCCAAGTGCTGAAGGAGATTTGCGTTTTCTCTTCGCCCGTGAACACCTTAAACGTACCCAATACCACCAATGCCTGTACCTTCTTGATTAACATCTCCATTTGTGACACGTGGGGTGGCGGTTCGTGATTAGGCGGTCCCCATTGCCCTAGTGGCTGATGGGGCTGCTCCGGCGGTTGATTATTCATGCTTAGATATGAAACGGTACTAAAATTAATTACTATTAACCCCAATAAAATGTTTCTGAGCACAGACTACGTTGTACTTACAATAGTAGTGTAAGAATCACCGCTTCAGATGCGATTCCCCGTCGGCTGAAGAGGTTACCGGCGCTGCTGATGGTAGATAACCGCAATCTCCTATTAATCATGTCCAGATGTGGGATGCACGCGCGCCTCAGGCTATCGTGCGCGCTGCTGCCGCTCGATGCTGCACGGTGCCGCACGCTGCTGTCGCTCGATGCTGCACGATGCCGCACGCTGCTGTCGCTCGTGCGTGCGTGTTGATGCGGTGATATTGGTGACGCTGACGCCCACGCTGATGATGACGGGACTTCTATCGACGTTGACGAAAATACTGATGACGACGGGACTTCTATCGGCGTTGACGGAAATGTTGATGATGTCTCCACGGTGATGATGTTGCTGGATGCGACGGCGTCCACGCTGCAATATCGCTGCCGCGCTGCTGCGCTGCAAGGTCACTGCCCGCTAAAGATATCCGGCTTGTTCATACGCACTTCTGCAGGCTCGGCAGATGCTACGCGGAGAATAGCAACGACGGTGATGCCGCTATCTCTCTGCTGCTACTGTTACTGCTGACGCCGACGATGACGCTTGATGTCAATACACGCACCACTCCCTATAATGCGGTGCTGACGTCACTGCTATTAATGCTAGCTTGCTAGTGATGCTAGCGCTCGAATGTCAATGCAAGGTACTAACCACTATACGATCACGGCCATGTGCTGTACGAGCCAGTCATGCTACTGCGTCTCGCTGATCGTGCGCAGTGCTATCTATCTATTTTAAAACTACACTATTTAAATAGCGCGGGGATTTAAATCTCGCGCGCTCCATAGACTGCGCGCTCTGTTACACACGCCCCCTGCATAAAAAGTTGCATGCCCTCAAATGGCAACAACTGGCGTCCAATATCTCATTCACTATACTCGATTTAAGTGACCACGGGTTTCATGGTGGTGTCTGCTTTCTCAACAAGCTTCGTCTTGTAAGCATCGATCACTGGTCGGAATTGGCTGGTGAACGGGCTATTGAGCCTCCACGGTACTGAAGGAAAGCGGTATCTCCGTCAATTTCATGTTTCATCATTTTGGCCAGGGTGAAGAACCCGGGGTACTTGGGGAGGCCGTGATCGTATAGTGGTTAGTACCTTGCGTTGTGACCGCAATAACCCAAGTTCGAATCCTGGTCACGGCACCAATAATGTACAGGTGTTCTAGACTGTTCGTGAGACACGTTGGGAGATGCCGACTGTGTGTAGCCTCGTGATCGTATAGGCGTTGAATTTATCTCTACTTGCGGTGTTATTGTCCTTGCGACGTGTCTGAACCTGTTCGCTATCGCGCTGGCGTAAACATTGCCTGTTCGCTATCGCGCTGGCGTAACGTTGCCTGTTTGAAGGGGATCGTCAACCGAGGTGTCGATGTGTCCGAGGCGGCGCAAGACGGTAAATTAAACACGAGATAGAAGAATGAAACACTACTTATGATCTTTATTCACTTGCGCACCAATCAGGTCCTAGTCGTACCAGTAGTTAGATGAAAACACGTAAAGATTCTACTTGGTGTAGCTAACTATGTGGCTATGACGGCGAGTATAAGTATAAGCCGCACGACACGTCGGAAGTAGAAAGGAGGAGAAGATCCTGGTTTTTCTAAGGGAGGATTTTTATATGAGTGGCTTCAAACAGGCGTAACTAGGCGTAACTTTACTTGACTGGTGGTCATTTATTCCTTGTGACAAGGACAGCGCCTAATCGTTTTGGCGCTCTACTTTGAAGTACATGGGCAATGGGAATTTATTGAGACAGGAGAAGGCCGTACGCTAAAGTTAGGGTGAGGCGCTAACGTGAGGTGTGGGCCGACATGTTTCTTGGGAACTCACCCACCTGGGAGGAGACTTGCAAAGGTTTATTGGTCACCTTCCCCGCTGCGTCGTCATGACTGACCGGCGGTCTCCCGCGCATGCGCTGCGGCGCCCTGACGTCGCGGCTAGTCAGAGACACGTGACCGACAGTGCTGCTCCGCTCTCCAACGTCACAGACATGCGCTGTACGAGCCAGCCATGCTACTGCGTCTCGCTGATCGTGCGTAGTGCTATCTATCTATTTTAAAACTACACTATTTAAATAGCGCGGGGATTTAAATCTCGCGCACTCCGTAGACTGCGCGCTCTGTTACATCATTTCTGATATATTAGGTATATAATTTTATACCTAGCTATCGTATTTTGAGCATTACCCACAGCAATCCTCACAGTACGCGATCTTTAATAACGGAACATGATAAAAACACGAAATTTTATTGTTTATTAAAAAGGCACAAGCAGTGCTTACCAGGCAGAGTTTCGTTCTCGTCAATTCCTTTGCATCGCTTGTGGTACCACTCTGCACTTTTGCACCATGTCGTCATTGATGATGCGCCGACATAGGCAGTAAATATAACTGCCGCTGTTTCTGCACTCGTCACTGCAGTACCAGTCCTCGCACTCATCTGGCAGTTGTTGCTGCCCTGCACATGTGGAATGCGGAACTGCAGCATCGCAGCATGTCCTCGTCCTTTTCTATGAATACACACAATACCCATTTGTTGCTATAAATCTGTCGAAGTTGTTTAACTAGGCAATGTACAGCACTTATTTATGAGCACTTGAATTTAGTCTACATACCTGCCTTACACGTGCAGTAAGCAAGAGCAGAGTCTGATGCATCTGTTGGCTCAGCCACATAGGTCTCTGTGGCTAGAGCTATGCCCTCACTATCTGGTTCTTCCCAGCAGAAGTCTACCAACTCCTGCGCGAGCTGGTGCAGCCAATTAAGCTGTGCGCGGATTGGTTTCTGTCTGGGGAACCCAGCGGGCATGTCTCCTAGGCATGCCATGCCCCGCAGGCGCAGTGCACAGAGCAATACGTGCCCCTCGGTTGCAAACTGCAGGAGAGCAACGTTTGCATTGGAAAAGTTTGTAAACTTTTTAATGAGACAGTGATAGAAATGCTATTGTCGATTTACGATATATCTGAAAAGGTTTTTCCAATGAACTCACCTCGTACATCCCAGACGTGCTGGAAATTGGTCATGACGTCCTTTTTCAGGGATCGTTGGTTGAATTCGTGAAGTTGTGCAACCGTTCCCCGATCCGCTTCACTGGCTCCAAGAAAGAACTTATTGTTGGAGTACTGTTATTGAGGGATACACAGTTACCCATAATTCAATATCTAGTTACAAACTCAATATAATTGCCACGTATTATATGATATCGTTTCCCGATTAAGCCGGTATAGTTGTAAACATCGATCTGAAAAACATGCTGGCAGTGCCATTGCTTCATTGTTGCTTAATAACCTGAAGTAGAAGAATTTCTTTGTGAGGAGCTGGCCAAAAACCGCCTAGCCGATGGTGCCACTCGTCCCCATTGCTCCTCGCTCGTTGGGCATGGAGAATCCTCTCAATTGAAAGTCCGTTGCCACCCACCAGGCACTCCACAGGTTTGTCCTGCACAACTGCAATATACTGCTGCAGTTGTCGCAGAACGTTGGTCATTCCAACCGTGCTTGCCGGATCTGCGTCTATGACGCCTATTTTGACCTTGAATAAAATACGAAAAACGTTTTGCTGCTCGTAAGCAGCACACGGCAATAATCCCCGCAACCACCACGGGGATAACAACGTCGTGTGTGAGAAACCCTCACAAAGCTGCATGATACTTTTGGTTTTAATCACTCACCAAGTCAGACAGCTCCTGCATTTCCTTGCTGTACTAATGCAGCAACCGCGGCTCAAGCCTTTTCTGCAGGTGCTTTAGCTCGTCCACATTGGTCGCCAAGATGTGTTTGACAGCAAACACCATGCGCTCCCGCTTGCGGTCGAAGACATCCGGAGCTGGTAGAAAACTATTTGCTTCGAGCGAACTTGCCGCCAGTGTCATAGTGGGGCATGCTGCGACAGGAGGGGGGACCCGGTCCCGGACTGCGAAGCACATCGTCATCAGCAGGAAGCTGTTTTGGTTGCCTGTGTGATGATGCTTCGCCTCTGTGCCAATTTGCACGTTGTCAACACAAAACCCATAGGTCGGTGTACAATGATACGTCAACTGACGCCTGACCAGTGATGATGGATCATTACCAGCATATCGTCCATATTACCTCGCGCATGCGCATTGACACCTTAATCGCTATACGCAGTGGCAATGGGTTTTCATAATAGGAATGTTCTATAGATAGATATAGTTCATTTGTGTGAAGGCAATGTGTAGTTGCGTATAGCACATTTGTTTCAACATATACCAAGCTATTTACTGGCGAAATTTCGATAGAATAGTCAAATTATTTATGGTGTCCCTAAATAAGATTAAATTTTGTGATTTGAAGCGATAATTTCGAGCTTTTTAGAATAATTTGGCGTGAGGTCCAAGTTCGAAGCGGGGCCGTTAATAAATGGCTAAACAAAGTGAAGTTGCGTATAGCTAAGTGTAGATGGCGATACCTTCGTTGTGCAGATTCTAGCTTTGCAAATCATTCAGATAATTTTTAATGGTGTCCATGGGGGGCTAAAAATGACACAAAAACCAAAATTGTCAAGATTTTCTGAATCATATTAAAGAAGTGTTTTCTTTACATATTTAAATGGGGGAGTAATTTACCATGTATATATAGTTTAGCCATGTTATAACTACTGGTATGTGCAACTACCTAAAGGGGAAAGGGCCTACAAACCTAGGGCAGTACTGGTTAGGCCCTGTGATTTATTTTATTTCTGTGCTGGGTTGGGGTCAAATTTGGCAGATTTTCTGAATAATAATATAGGGAACTTGTTCTTAGTTGTCTGGGCCTAGGCTAACTTAGTATTTTCTATACAATGAGGGGCATAACCAGGGTCCATTACATGCTGGGAATTTTTGAAGGGGTAAAAAAATTATGATGTCGGGTAATCTTTTATTGGGATCATCTTTTCTGGATAACTGCAGGACCAGGGGCCATGCATAATGATGCCAGAAAAAAACTACATATACCAAGGAACTGAGAAGATATAAATTAAAATATATACTTTGTTTTATTTATTTCATGAAAAACATAACATATTTACAGAAATACCCATTAATTTGTGAACAGCAGTATGTGGACAGATAAGGCTAAGAATTCAAACTTTCAGCACCCTTCACACTTGACTACACAATTTTGTATGCAATAAAACATTAAAACAGAACCACATAATACAAATGTCATACATCAAATAAAATTCATCACAATTCATGCAATAATAACTCTTTTCTGGCATCACAACTTTCAGTCAAAGTTAAAAACATGCATTTTATAGTTTGCTCCGAAGTAAGTCTCGTAATTTTTCAAGACTTCTAAATTTAGTAGCAACACCAATTTCTTTTAGTTTTGCCTTCAAATCACCAACACTCATATCGTCTACAGCAATACCAATGTCATCTGCCTCAGTTTCTCGTGCTGGGCGTTTTCGATTTTCAAAAATATCTTTCTGCCAGTATTCCAACTTCCTTTTCGAGTACTCTCGGGGCACCCTTTTTTGGTCAATTAAGTGATTTTGGCGCCATGTTGTCTGTATAACAGAAGCACATGCTTCTATCCTATTTGAATGCTGCTTATGTATGCATTTCACCACATCATTCAATTTCTCCATGCCCTGGGCACTAAATTGTTTGATCCCAAGGTGTAGCATCGACAAATTTGGAACATGATGGACAAGTATATGCATGTATGGAGTCACCCGTGCTATTTCGTAACCCTTCCTTTTCCCAGCCAGAGTCAGGAACAGCTCAATCCAATCTTTTGCCATGTTGAACAGATGTTTCTCAGTCACCTCTGCTTCATTTTGGAAAGAGGAGGTAATTGCAAAATACACCTGAGCAAATTTTTCCCAAATTTCAATTACATTTATTTCAGTATTTTGGTGCAGCACATGCTTTTCTCTGAGTATTTGGGGTAATTTTCTCAACAGGTTTTTTTTCTCTTCTCCCATTAGGCTTGAAAACTCTAAACTCCCAGTGCCTTTACCATTTTTGTCCCTGGTCTCCCACACTTTGAAACTTACACCGGCTTCTCTTATAGCATTTACCAAACCATTCAAATGAGATTTTTCATTAGCTAAAGATTTAGCCACGGCCCCAATTTTTACTTTGTCATCACAGTCACTTACATCTTGAATCAAATTTTCAAGAAGCCGGTCTGTGATTCTCAACATTAAATGCAATTCATCAATAATAATATTCTCAGGTGGCAAATTTACTAGTGGTTTATGCTTACACCCATACACTTGTTTATCAGCACATTTATGCATGTCTTCATTGGTACGTTTGAAGGATGGATCGCTATAGAAATCTTCTGGCTTCGACATATCCCCTCTATCATTTTTATGCACCTTGCAATATATACAAGCATGATTTCCAGTGGCACCACTCATACCAAGAACCATTTAAAGGAATTTGTAATCTGCAGCTAAGAAAACCTTTACAGGGAATTCCTCGCCATCAACTTCAATAGTACCACGGTTATGTAGAGTATTTATGGACTTGAATACATTGCAAAATGATTTCCTATATAAGTCATATGATTCCTGAGCTTTTACAACAGCCACAGCATGGTGCTGGTGACAATTAAAGCTAGTATCAGAACTAGACTTATCAGAGAACATGGAAAAACTCATCACACACATACCAGCATTTCTTGATAAACTGGTGCCATCACCACAAAATTTCAGGCAAAATGTGGGTTTTTCATCACCAGGGAGGGTGTTTATTTTGTAGGGATGCCTTGGCAGCAAAGATTACCTCTTCTTCAACACAGATTTCTGCACCTTCTACTGAGCCAGGGGTTCTTTGAACATGACAACATGTGTTCATATCTGAGCGCAATTGCTTTATTAGATATGCCTTTGGCAAACCATTGCATATAACTGACAATTCGTGGTAACATGCATCAGATACATAAAACCTATCTAGTATGAATAGCACCTGTTTCAACTTTTCTTTTTCATTTTCAGACAGTTTGTGGTATGAAACACCATGTTGAGTCCCACTGGAGTCAGTAACAGTTAAACTGTCTAAACTGAGACCAAATGCCTTTAGAAACCAGACTGCACATCCAGCCCTGGATT
>NW_014578831.1:21709-54528 GCF_000485595.1 Priapulus caudatus
TATATATATATATATATATATATATATATATATATATATATATATACAATAAAGTATAATATTTTAATTATATAACTATATTCATATTATTATCACTAACACATGTTGAGCACACCTCTTTCTTTACAATTCTGCAAGCGATTTTCACTAGGGCTTTTCTCGCAGAAACCGAGTGCTTTGTCAAAACAGCAAATCCTTCCACGTAGCGGTAGCAGCTTAGGTATCCAGCCGCTTGCTCAGTATACGACTTGTTAGGAGGAATAGGAGCATTAGATGATGTAGATTCGTCTGCCAATGATGATGAGCAGCGCAATGCAGACGATAAAGCCTAGGACACACTAGCGATTCTGAACGCTGCCCGGCAGCGTTTATGTTCGCTCACGAATTTAGAACGCCGTACGAGTGTGGACACACTATACGGTGTCCAACCACTTCCAACGGCTATTCTAGCTTTCGTTGCTACACTTGATTGGCTGCTAAAAACAATCGCGTTCGAACACGATGATTCATTGCTGGGCGCGCTGGCGCTAGCTGGTGCAAGCGCATGCAAGCGCATGCGCCGTACGCAAGCGGGTGCGTAAATATTCAACATGCTGAATGCGAGCGATCAGCCGGGCGTATGGGATCGCGTGCGAAATACGCTGCCGTGAGACCGGACACACCGCGCGGACCCGGCATCGTATTTATCGATCGCAAGCGGCCAGCGTAGAAAATCGCACAGTGTGTCCTAGGCTTAACACAGAAGGCGATGCCGATACAGACTGAAATGCGGGTGGCGTAGATGCTGATTTTGGTGTCGAGAAGTGAGGTCTTTTATTTCTTGGCACGATAGGTGATGTGTTTTGTAGGTGATGTGTTTTCAGTATTGTCCAGACGAGTTCTCTTAGCGCTTACGTGGCGACTGATAATAGTATTAACGCGTCTTACGTTATTGTTGCATGCATCGCACATGTGATATAGATGGGTGGTTGTTATGATTGTTATCTCTCGATGTAGTGTTGATTAAGTTCCTCGGACATTCGCGTGTGCGTTGCTCAATGCCGTTTGATATCAGATGTACCACCCGACGTACGATACTAAGTGATACAAGATCACTAGCATCCCTAGTCACTGGCCCAAATGCAGGCATGAAAATTTTCCGCGTTTCCACGGATTTCCGCTTTTTTCCCGATCCCAGAATTGTTTCCGCGTTTTCCGTTTTTTTCCGAGTTCACGTGCAGCATTCGTAATCTACCACGGTCATATGTACATGCAGGCGCAGGGTTTATCGATCGTCTACTGCGGCTGGCGGCAAGCTAGACTGGTACCCGTACCCGTAACCGTAGACGTGTGTGCGTGAGCACGTGTGTGCGACATGTGTGCGTGTGCGACGTGTGTGCGTGAGCGCGAGCGCGTGTGCGTGAGCGCGTGTGCGTGACGTGTGTGCGTAAGCGCGTGAGCGCGTGTGTGCGTGAGCGCATGTGTGTGGTGAAATGATACTGCGGCGCGATGGCTGTGATCGTATAGCTATTTAATGTTTGAGTACTTTGCGATGTCTTAGCTTCCAGGTCCGGCGCTCGCAGATATCACGGAAGCCGTGTACGGAGTATGTATGACATATGCGTGTCTTGTGCGAGTACGCTCGTATCATAACATATGCGAACACGTAGAATACGGACTATAGATGATTTATTCTACTCAGTGATTCCAAATACAGATTATATGCGTCTGACTACACGCTACACAAAACCCGCGGCTGAACTTTCACCGCCGCGCGGCGACGTGTCTTTTATCTCTGCCTGCAAAACTCTCTCTCTCTCTCCTACGCAGTTGCTTTCTTGAAGACCTATCTAGAACATTGTAGAAGCTTCTACGGAAATGACGCAATAATATATTTCTTCCTGTGGCAGCTATTGATCGCCTATGGTTTCCTAGGCGACCGCTGCCATGTGTTGGACGCACTCACAGCTTAAATCGGCGTAGCACGGCTACACATGTAGCTGCCTGGCACAAAGTATTTGTGCAGAGAACCTATGCCAAATGTTCCATGTGATGACACTGTTAGCACAGAAACTCGTTTATAACCTTTCGTTTTCTTTTCAAATGCGTTATTGCAGATGACACAACTCATGAATGCAGTCTAAGCCATCAGTAATGACTTGTATATTTCCTATTTGCCGCTGTAATCTGTATTTACATAACTTATGCACAAATAAACATCTTGAATCTAGAATCTGGAATCTTGAGAACAGCTGACTTTTCACGCCAAAACAATTAGTGTTCTCGTGAGAATCTGGCGTAGTTTTTGCGCATGCGCAGTAGTACAAACAGACATAAAAACATTCCAGGCCCATAGCCAGCTTTTTATTAGGTTTTTTTTATTTTATTTGGGCACAAAGTGAGGGCGGGCGCGAAGCGGCCTAGCGAGGGAGCGTAGCGACCCAGCTGAGGGAGTGTGGGAGGCGATTGTCACCCCTCCCAGACGAGGGAGCTTTTGCAATTTTTACACTGAAATGGAGCGATCTGGTGCATACCCGAGGTAAAATTCCTGCAAATTTTCAAATGAGAAAAAAACAGAAAAAACACCTATTCAGTAAAAATGTCTTCGACTATGGTAAAGTAATTTGCATAAATATGAATAATAGGAATAAAGAATGTAAACGAATTGCTAAGAGGAGCAAGTACATGAAACACTTTCAGAGAAATAACTGCCATCTTCACAGTGTCACCTTTTTGTTGTTGGGGGGGGGGGCACAATGATTACAAAAATTGTTGGTAGGGCTAACGAGGGTGCGAAGCCACGATCAGACAGGCCGAATTTATTGGTGGGGATACCTGTAATGTCCAACTATTTTGTTTACGTTTTCGGAACTAAATGTATCGGTGCTGACTCTACTTGTGCAATGCCAGCAGCGGATTAAGGCTCACTGGTGCCTTAAGCACGACCCAATGTTGGTGCCCCCCTCCTTTCCACACTGACCCAGTCCATTTTAGTTGTTGACCTGTCTGACCAGATATACAATGCAGGTTACAGCAGTACAAAAGTGTATTCATATGATAACACAATATACTGTACAAACTAAGCCAAGCTTGGGCTACATAAAGTTCTACAAAAATGCAATACAACATCTATTTTAATATTTCACAAGTTAAATGTATCAAAGTTCCAATATTTATGACCTGAAAGGCATTTTTCTACATTTCATTTTCGCAAAATCACTGATAACATCCTCGAAAGTAATACTTCTCAGAATATTTGTTTCAATTGTTAATATACACAGTGAGTCGAGTCTTTCTTGAAGCATACTTCTAGAACTCTTCTCCAACCATCAAACTCAAACTTAGAGGTTCCTTCACTTGTCCAGTTACCCTTCACCTTGATTTTCTTGCGCCCTTCGGAGTTACAGAATATACAATTGGGCTTGTAGATAGTGGTATCACTGTCATTTGAAGATCGCCGACTTGTTCTGGATGAACATGTTGCTTCCGGCGTGTCTGGAGGAACCTCCAAGCGCTTAAGATTCATGGTGAACCTCTGATAACATTCATGGTGATATCCATCAGAGTCTGTATATGGCCAATTCCACCGTTACGGACGTTACGTTTACATGCAACTTGCAACTTTCAATAGATAAACTAACTAACTTGCAGTTGAAAGAACAGTTTATTTTCTCTTATACTTGTAGTATACACTCTGGTGTTTATTATAGTACAACAACTTTGTTTTAGCTTAATTGATTTATTAGCCACAATCATAAGAAACGAGCGTTACGGATGTTATGCGTTGTGACATGACTTTTTTACATTTGGTACATATTGGTAAAACTCTGTGAAGTTACTTCCTTTAGTTTTTTTTAATAACTATGTTGATGTAGGTCTGTCCCCATTCTATATAGACATGAATAGCAAGTTTGAAATTAACACTCCTGTATTGTCTAATTACCTTAATTAAAGTTGTTACGGACGTTACATTTTAGTGTTACGGATGTTACATGTATGAAAATATAATGAAAAACAACTGTAAAGAGCTACATCCACGCTCTATGTATGCATAAGCTTAAACATACAATATAATTATAAGAAGTGCATCTATAGTTCTATCTTCTCATGCCCACATTCCTAAATCATAGGTTTATTTTGCATGGTTAGGCCTATAGCTAACAGACCAATTTACTAATTAATGTATTGATATTCATGGATGTTTCTGGCCCAAATGCCTAGTGATGAGCTATTTCGTTCACCTACTTGTTTCAAGTCTGTTTCTATTGTTTAATTTGTTTTGCATACATTAGTTGTTCCTACGTCAGGCAAGCTTCAGGCAAACCTCAGGCAAGCATTGGGGTTGTCATGGGTAACCTTTGTGAAGGAAGTATGCATACAAATTGAATACATTAGTAAAGTGGTCTATTCTAAGTACAGATCTATACAAAACAATGAGTGTAGTAAATGAAATGAAAAACAGTTCTAGCAAGTCATGTTCAATTCTGCTCCATATAGCAACTACCGTATACATTAGGCTCAAGCTTTATGGAAAGCCATTTCAGCCTTCTTCATATCTATATCAAGCAAAAGCCTGCTCCCCATCATCACAATTTTGGGTGAATCCACTTTAGCAATTATATTTTGATACCATGCCTAATTGCCTATACATCAGTTCAAATTCATCATCTTTACCTGGAGAATAATCTGCTAAATTTCCCACCAAACTGTTTCATACTGGCAAAATGTAAACCAAAGTAGAATCAAAGGAAGAATATGACAGAAATACTAACCATGAACAGCTTTGGCATAAGGTCAGATACCTTCATAATTTTACAGAAACTTAGGAACAATAAAATCTCATCATATCATGACAATTTTAATCCTAACTCAACACTTTTGCATTTTAGACCAAGACTTTTGACTATGCACAGAAATTATTACTGCTATTTACCACTGAACTGTTGCTCCAGGTCAGACTGAATGTGGTCCAATAATGGGATGGCTACATTCAGCCGGTAGTAAGTCTCTATATCTAGTATCTAGTGCAGGGGTCGTGTTACGATATCGTGATGTCCCTCCTGGTCTGCGCGGCATACAAGGATTCACGCCTACTCTAGAAGCCATTCTCACAGAGTGTTCATATATGCGGTGGAACTCGGCTTCCACATCACCACGGAGTGTCTCATAGTGGAGCTTAACATCTGTGACCTGTAAGAATTAACAGAAAAAAATGATCTAAGTAAGGAACATGCGGCTCAGCTCGTAAATGTGAAGTTATGGATCTTAAAGGTAGTATCAATCTAATGCAGGTCAAAATTTTAACATTGCGAGATAATTTTTATTATGATCCAAGTTTTGGATTCCTTCTATATCATTTATTCAACGAACTTCATTTCAATGTTACATTCAGTGCCGTGACCAGGATTTAAGAAGGAGTCGCACAGGTTCGACACCAATGTCCTCGTTGTTTATGATAATTTCTCTAGTCAAGTTGTCAAGCTTGGTATTAGACTGTTTTAATCTCTCTAAATACATTCCAAATCCGGGAGATGAAATCATGGCGGGAATTGTATGTAGTTCCAATGGGGGAAAATCTACTGACAAAGCCTCCGGAAATACGAAGATATCCGATGTTTGGAAGGCAGTCCGGGAATGTAGGATTGTCCGATCAAATACTTTATAGCTGCATCCATTTTTTGATCGCCAATAAATATGGCCTCTGAGAGTGGTCTCTATCACATCGCTTAGGCATACCTCTGACAACTGCACCGTCCTGGAAACCCAGATCCCGTCTCTTACAGGTGCCGAAATGAAATCTTTGGAAGTATGTAATACCTTAGACTGACAGAATGCAAAAGACGATCGATCTATAATTGATTCCAAACATGCACTCGGAGCTTTCTAAGTGTACCAAATCAGATAGGGCGAACCACTCGATCTGCTCGAGGTCCCTCTCATCTTTCATCTCGATCTCTGCATATGAGTTAGTGTAGAGATCTTTCATCACTAGGACAGATTTGGGCGGTGACAAAATTTCATAGGATCCTTCTACTATCATGAGGGGAGACAACCTATAAATATCGTTCTGGAGTCCGCTGAGGGGGACCAGTTTAGATAGATTCACTTTATCTAGGGAAGGAATCCCCTCCCCTAGATGTTCCCAAAGAGAGTTGCAAAACATCGTAGTTAGTTGATCTGACGGGATAGGGGCATCGTTAATTCCCGACACGGCTCTGAAAAGCTCCGTTTGGTAAGGGCTGGTGGGAAGGCACCATTCACTCAGAATTACTCCATTCAAAAGCCCTGCTTTCAGGTGCCAATAATGGCGCATTTGAGAATCGTAGAGGGATTTCCCGAGTTTGTACGTGGCCATCCCGGATCTGACCTCCATATTATAAAGCGCCTGGGCCATGAGTTTAAAATTCGCTGTAATCTCTCCTGATAGCATGTATGATCGATTGTTGACGTAGTTATTGAAAGCTTCTAATTGTATTACTAACGCGTTTCTAAAGTCTTGGACATTTTTTGCGAGGAGAATTTGCTGATCTGCTATTTTCTGGAGTCCTGAGTTGAGGGTGTTCAGCTTTGGAACAATTTCTAAATTAATCTTTTCTCGAGTCTCTTCTCCCCGGGCTAAGGCTATACTCCCTACCACAAATTGTCTCTTTTTTGTCGAGTTGGCACTCAGGGTGGCCTGAGGGACCTTGGTGATTGGGGTCGAACACACTTGATCATGGACCTGGGCGGAATCCGCACCAGGAACAAATGGAGGGGTAAGCTGTTTCTCAATGCAGAGGCGTTGGTATAGAGCAGTCAAAGGGGTATGATCCGGCGGGACAATGTTAACACTCCAAACAAGGGGTATCCATATCGGGTCTGTTAGGGACGTACCAACTCTAGTGACTTCCGCCCGTAGGAGAATAGTCTATTCCCCAACAGAGTCTTGATGCGAGAGTGCCTAAGTCTCCCTGTTGGGAAGTGGCTATACTAGTTCCAAGGCAAAATATCACCCAGGAAATAACCATCTTGGTAACACAGCAAGGGATCATCTGGAAAATAATAACCATGGTTTTTATAGGATTTTGTCCCGGCGTGGGCTTCATAATATCCATCAAGTTGAACGTACCGAGTTCCTGATTTCCTAATAATATATTCTTGATCAGCCAGTTCAAGACCAAGGAAGCCTTGTCTGGTTCGATCAGCAACTATCTCGTTTTCAAGAAACAACTGAGTTAAGTCTGTCTTCCCTAGCATTGACCACCACTCTGTTTGCCTCCACACATCCATGAATGCCAAGAAAATCATGTCCATCTCATATGTCTGGGGTCCTCTATCCATGAGCCTCACAGAAGAGAACAGGCTAGTAACCCGTTCGCGTGTCATCCGGGCTAAAAACCAGTTTTACCACTCTTGATCCGCAGAACAACTCAATCCTACTCTTGAGGCCAACCACGGTGTATCTCCTTTCAGACCTGAGATCGCAGCACTTCTCCATGAATTCTCAAGGCCCAATAGTCTTGTGAGTGTTTCTAAACTAGACATATAAAAATGCGTTGAACCAGTCCAGTACGACATGATCCACTGGTGATATTGATCCGATCTAATTTTCCGCCAAGCCCAGTGTGCCCCTTCTCCATAACGTCGTCCTGAGAGGTATATCCAGATGTTTCTCCCCCTCCATGACATAGATTAGGCCAAATATCTACCTTGGTCCAATGGTCTAAGACTTGACCTACAAACTTTTCATCTGTCAAAAAAAAGTCAAGTAACAACAGAACTAGATGCTGTTGACTGCAGCGAGTGTGTTTCACAAAGTGTTGTAGAAATATAAGGAAATCTGCTTCCTTCATCCAGCCGCTTGGATTGGCAGATCCACAGCTGCCTGTTGGTCTATTGATAACAAAGTGCTCACGGTAGTTGACTCTGGGGAAGACTAGCATTGGAGGTATGCTGTTTCCGCTTGTATTAACTGCAAGGCACATCGTTACAAGGGTCCTTCTCTCGGCTGAGGGCAGGACACCAACTTGTTTCACTCCTTTCTCTGTGACAATTCGATCAGGGCGCTGCAGAGTTGTTACACCTGTTTCGTCGCAATTGTATATGTCATGAGCCTCGAACTTGTGGGTGTCTATAACTTGGGTCAGATTGTCAAAAAACTTGTTCACATTTGTCAGATTAAAGCTTGTTGCTCTGTTTAAACTCGTAGCCTCTGGAGTGCGGATAGAGAGACTGCGATTCCGTTTCATAAATTTCGAGAACCAGTCGACACCAGCTATTCCATTGGCAGACCAGGTATCAGGGCATCCGATTTCATTGGCTGACTCATATTCATAAGCTAGCTTACGGATTTCTTTGGGGGTTAGTCCATGGTAAATTTTAGCAGCATTAAGGATGTAAGATACGAGTAGCTTCTGCTCCTTGGTAAAAACTACACGGGGACTTGCATAACCAACACTGGAGATTTTCCCATTTTCCATGAACTTCTTGCAGTATCTCTGCAACGTCATAAAGCACACCTGAAAAATAATTAGTCCACGTGGGACCACTTTTTGGTAAGGTTGATCTTTCAGAATTTTTACATCAAATTCTTTATCAAGGGCTAGGTTACCAAAATAACCTACCTCAAAATCTTTGGCAACATCCCGTAAAGATCCATTACCATTCACAACCCTTCTAGCAGCTGCTTCCATGATTTCAGGAGTTGTATTCCCCCTATTTGTCTTTCGCTGGTAGTTTCGGGGCATGATGTGTTAACCTGAAAAGAAGGGGTAAGTTGTTACATGCCTGGGGTAAATTGATACATGTGTAACAACTAGCCACGACACAGGATTTTTAAGCATTTGCAGGTGTACAGTAAAAACAGGTCATGGCCACAGCCCTAAATTTTGTAGAATCAAAGGTCACTACATACACTTCCTATCGACCTACAAATGACTGCATTGCATCCATAACTGGCAGAGTTATAAAGAGATTGTTTTTGAGTCCAAATTTTACTTTTAGGGTAAGAAATCGGTTTTTGTGTCTTACCTAGCTGCAAAACTGTGACCAATGTCAATGCCTAGTGGAGTGCTGTTGTGCTAAAGAAAGCTTTCATGTGCTAGAGTCCTGCGCGCCCTCTATCGCTCTAAGGTGGAAATAATGGCCTTGTAACAACTTGCACGTGTAACAACTAGACCCAGTCTCCCCTACCTACTCACTACAGCTTTAATTTTTTGATCTGTGCTTTCCAATCTATTATTTGTCTGATTCTGAAAATTATAGACACTATTTTTTAGTCCATTGACCCATTCATTTTTTTATCTCATGCCAGTTTTTTGTGAAGTAATTCACAACTGACTTTGGTGATGTTCTCTCCAACTGGTTGAACAGTTCATTATATTGTGTTACTGACTGAGCGTATACAATCTTCTGCAATAGCTCCAGTAGTTCTACCTGCGATATGCTGAGTTTTTCGGCATTTATTTCACGCCTCATACTCTTCAGAGTATGAAATAAACATCTGCATCGCAGCATCAGGAAATTCCTCTCGCAGAACATCTCTTTCAACCATATCTTTATCACTCATGATGACCTCAACAGAACCCCACATGGATTTCCTTGTTTGAAAATTTCTACTATTTTTTGTATGGTAAGGCGATCTTCCTTCAAGACTATCCATATGCAAATGATCTCGCTTTCTCCATTTCCATCTTCGATCATGAGCACGTACAGCGGCATTCTTAAATCGTTTAACTTATACGTGGCATCCAGTAATACCAACTCAGCATGTGCAGTAAACGACTGTTGCATTTCTGCTGTCTGGAAGTATATCGTCTGTAGAACGCTGTTCTCGTCAACACAAACTTCCACTGTTGCACCTTCATGTTTCTGCATTTCTTCTAGGAGGTCCTCAAAGTTATTTTTGTGATTCTGTCTCCGCTTGGTGCCAATATTGTGCAGGTCTTTGAGCAGTACTTTTTTTCCCAGACACGTTACTTATATGGTCCTGTAGGATTTTTTTGTTCGCCTTCATATCCAGCATCTGGCATGTGCTCTCCATAAGCTCACCTTCAAGTCGCCATTGTTTTGGCAAATGCATGAAGGAAACCTGTTTAAAAAAAAATTTTTGTGGACACAAGGAAGGTGAAGTGGAGGGAGGAGGGAGGGAGAGGGAGGCAGAGGCAAGAGATGGACCCCCCCTTAGGCACTACCAAAGCCGCAGGGATATAACCATAGTACAGCATAGGATAGTACAGCATTCAAGATAAATTATAGCCCTGCTGTATCCATCTATGCATCCATGTATTACAAACCTCCATGAGATAATCTTATGGTTGCTGTCAATATGCCTGTAATTGTATAAAAAATAAAAAAAATTCAATGTCAATTCACTATTGCAAATAGGGTTAATTCTGAAATTCTAACGAGTTCCTCCAAGCACAAAAGAGCAACATGATTGATGACTAGGCAACACACGATCACATACCACAGGTGATTAGGTCCAGGAACATTATACACACGCCTTCTAATTGCCCTTCGTCGTCGCAGTGCTCGTCCCACTGGGTCCACAACCCTTATGCTGGCACGAATACGACTTCGGGGAATTGTTATGCCTCGACTTCTTAGACTTCCCCTGACGTATGTCTCCCCTGCATTTGGTGTATTATTAAGAATGTCAGTAATAACTCTGTTGAGGTCATCATCGGAGATAGCAGTATATGTGTCCATACCCATATGAAGTCTGTGCCGATATAACGTGCGCCTGTTGATTCCTGTCAGTGGATGAATGTAGATTATTTTAAACCACAAACTGAAATAAAACTAAAATTCAATAATGTTTTCATCTCTGCAGCAACAAATGAAAGAAAATATTACATCATGATATTTGCCATGGAAATAATAGACAGTAATTCATGGGAATTTTATAACTGTCTAGTTGTACATTGTCTTGCTCTACCTAGGATATCAGCAGCCCTAGTCCATGACATTCCAGCATTTCTAAGAAGTTGGACTTTGTTAATGTCTAATGTGAAAGGCTGATGTTCAATGTCGCTATCTTCTTCTGATGAATTTGTATGAAAAATAAATTGAAGTCAGTGAAAGTTCAACAACAAGATCAAAACCCACAACAAACATGTAGCAGGCCTGTGTTCTGTTGGACAAGTCAAAAAGGGCAACAGCAGAGTCAAACAAGACAGGCTATTGTGACAAACAAAAGCTATTCTGGGCTGCAAACTAAACCAATAAACACGATGATTTACATGTGTACCCTAATAATGTAAAAATATCCTCTAGGGTCTAGACTAGGCCTATTAACAAAATATATTTATTATTAGTATTAATAACAATAAACAATATTGACTTACCCCTTCTAACAGCACCTACATCTCGCACCTGTATTCTTCCAGAAAAATGTGTGTGAATTCTCCTTACTTCATTGTAGATGGATCTGATTGCGTGTATTGCATCTTGGTTATTTATATAGTTTTCACGCTCAATGAATACTGTCACGATTGATGCATGATCAGTGGCCTGTAGTGATAAATGTTCGATTGCGCCCATATCGTCACTGTACCACAATCTGTAGGATGCCGTGATAAAACTTCGTAGTGAGCCAAAATACTGGACAAGGTCGTCATGGTTATTGCACATTGTAGAAACACAAGCTTATACGATGATGTATAAAGTTGAAAAGTTACTGACAATTATAGGTGCACCCTCATAGTCATAGTCAGGGAACGGCGCCCACGGTTTCTTCAAGTGGGGGAGGCCCAATTTGAGAGAATGAAGCGTCCATGCGGGGGGCTGAGTTACTTCCCCCGGGCGCGAAGCGTCCCCCTTAGCGAGAGAAACCAGGCGACCAACGCGGGGTGGGTGTTGTGGGAGGGGGATCCTCCTCCTCACGGCAGGGAGCTTTTTCAATTTTGCACTGAAATTGGAAGCGATCTGTTGCACATGGAAGGTGCAACATTCAACAATATTTTTAAAATGAAAGAAAACGGAAATAAACACCTTCTTCAGTACATTGTCTATGTAGCATGTCAACGATAGTGAAGTTATATAATTTGCCATCAATATGCAATACATGCTAATAGGAATAAAGAATAATGAAATTAGCTGAATCTTTCAGGCGCGTACAGAAATTTCCATTTCTTCAACCTGGTAATTAGCTAAAAAAATAACATTGCTGAATGCATATTTAAACACTATATTAACATCACTCGACTTAGCTTTTATCTTTAAGTTTATCTTTCATGCTTGCTGACAACAGTTTTGCCTTTAAAACCAAGCCTGCTAGGATATTACATAAAGAATACAGCCAACTATTTATTAATTAAAAAGACTTAAAACTAAAAGTGCAAATAAAACTAAAAAAGAAAAAAAGGAACTATATAAATATATACATAAAACTAACGCTCATAGGGTCGTATGTACCCCAGGTTACTGCCGGAACGCTACCCCTGGTTCCTGGTTACGGTCGGTATACCGCTCTGCTACGCTATGTGCGTTAGGCTCTGCGTGCTGCGCGTACTTAAGCTGTGCGTACGCGTGCGCGTAGTGCAGTATAAGTACAATGGTGTCGCATAATGCAGGCCCGTAGCGAGCTTTATATTGGGGGGGGGGGGTTCGATTTTTTCTCAATGTTGTAATTTGCTGGCCAGGCGCCGTGTTGCAAGATTTGTACTATGGGAGTGTCTATATCAGGCCGGTACAGGTGAGATTACGGTACGCCATATATTGCTAATATATTGACTAATCGCGATAACTTGCGTCAATAAACTCAATATATCAACAGAGCAGCTATAGCTAAGACATATGCCCTTGTGTCTTATAGGTATCTATGAATTTAGAAATTTAATCATCTGTAATTCACTTCGGCGCGCATATATTTGCTATATTGGACTAATCAGTGCGTCAATAAACTCAATATTCACAGAGAGTATATGAATTCAAGCCGGTACGCGGAGTCATCATTTGCCCATAATATAATTCTAGATACCTATAGACACATGTCTTAGCTATACTCTC
This sequence comes from Priapulus caudatus, assembly GCF_000485595.1. NCBI lineage: Eukaryota > Metazoa > Priapulida > Priapulimorpha > Priapulimorphida > Priapulidae > Priapulus > Priapulus caudatus. Next base: position 34,679 of record NW_014578831.1, read on the forward strand.
TGCCTGAATATTGAGTATTATTGACGCCCTGCGATTACTCAGTCAATATATTAGCAAATAATATGCTGTACCGTAAATCTCCCGTACCGGCCTGAATATAGACTTTCTTTGTACTATGGGTGCGGTCTAACTAACCCAAAGTCGCCTGCAGCACGCGAAGCGGGCGGGTGTGTGGGGGGCCACTCCCCCAGAAAATTTTCAAATTAGACCCCTCAGCATTTCGTTTTCTGCGCAGCAAGGGGGAGGTCCGGACTCCCCTGGACCCCCCCTGTACACGCCCCTCTCGGGGCGTGAACGGACCAGGCCGAGGGCAGCCAAGCGACGAGCGGAGGAGTGTGGGAGGTGGGTGTTCACTGTTTCACCCTCCCGCACGATGCGAGATTTTTGCCAAATTTATTACACTAAAATGGACGACCTGAAGTGAAATCTCTTGCAATATTTTCAAATATATATTTTTGGCTTGGGGGGAGGGGGGCTCGGGGGCGGGGTTCGTTCGTAATCCCCCAAACCCGCCCTGGCTACGGGTCATGCACATATGCAAGTACGCGTACTGCTATTCGACCCTCGATTCGAGCCTCCGAAGCACATGGATAGCGCCCGAATGTCCGCACGGTATTGGAGGTAAATACGCGCTGCTGCATGTCTGTTTGCCTATAGAGTAAGGCATAGAGCGGACTTCGTTCAAAACTTTGTAAAATTTTCCAGTAGGCAGATGAAAATGTTGGATAAACACTCTTTTGCTTTTTCCCCCCTTCCTCTCCTCCTTATTCCCTCTTCTTTTCTTGCATTTCTTTCCCATCTACAAAATACATATAGACATATTTTTTCTGCAAAAAGTGGGGGCCGGCCCAGGCCCCCATTTGGCCCCCCCGTTATGCCGCCGCCCCTGATAGCTAATTCTAAAATTTAACTTTAAATAGCTATATATATGTACCGTTGTTTTCCACCGTTGCCAACACACAAACGTAGCCGGAGCGCCACCTATCGATACATTTAGGTATGATTCTCAGTAGTGAAAATGAAAAATCTCAGTAGTGAAAATGAAAAATCTCATAGTCGAAAATGAAAAATGCTCAGTATCCGCTGAAAGATGGAAAAATCTCAGTAGTGAAAATGAAAATCTCATAGTAAAAATGAAAAAATACTTCAGTAGTGAAAAATTGAAAAATGCTCAGTAGTGAAAATGCAAAAAATCTCAGTAGTGAAAATGAAAAATCATCAGAGTGAAAATGAAAAATCTCAAGTAGTAAAAATTTAGTACACAAATGACCAAATCTCAATGGTAATAATCACTGTCCAAACGGCGCCCCATTAGGACTAAACGCAGAGATTGTGTTGTTCTATTTTGCAGCTTCTTATTGTAGTGCATGTGTAGAAGGCATGTGATGTATATTTGATGGTATTACTACTGTTATCATAGCAGTGTGTAGAAGGTATTATTAGGGGTAAAATACAAAATGATATTACTGTTTAAGTTTTGTTCTTTATTGTCAAAAATGTCAAAATAATATTGGTCCAGTAAAATTTAGTCCGGTCCAGTAAATTTTGCTGGCTTGGTGGACCGAAGGTCCAGTGTTTAGAAATTTCACTCGTGAAGACTGCATCACAGGCTCTGGCTGACGTGAAGTTTAGATCTAGGAGCTGAGGTGCTGGCTCATCAGTATGCTCTGCTAGCAGTAATGACTTGGCTATTTCCAACTTGAAGTGAACAAGCTGCAGAGTGCACTCTGGATACAGACACCTGTAGAGCAGCCACGAATTGACAACACAGAGGTCGAGTAGGTGCATGATGATACGTTTATACTATTTCTTAGTTTTCATAGTGTTCCGATACAGTGAAAGGAGCATGTCACATTTATCAACACTGCTCATTCTTATTGTAGTAGGTAACCATGGATGGACAGTTGATCTCAATATGTTCCTTATTTTTTCTGTCATAGCGTTTCACTTCTACAAGTGGGTGCACTCCATGCACATTTGATGCCACTGTTACAGCTTTATTATCAAACCATTCACAAATTATAATGCTATGTTCTCTGTCAACTTTATAGTCATAAGCCCCACGTCCTTGTTTTTTTTAGTTCATTTTCTGATAACAAGGGACAAGCTTTGATTCGGTTCTTCATCACAGTACAAGTAGCGAATATATCTTTCTTTTTCAGCTCGGCTAACAGTGCCGGTGAGTCAAAATAATTGTCAAAGAAGCAATAACTTTTCGGAGGTACAGCGCTCAAAAGCTGTAAGACAACTTTACCTGATGCACCAATGCCACCAGCAGTAATCTATGCCAGTTTCCTCTACTGTATTATCTTCATAAAACTGCAACCTGTGTGCATAGCCAGATTGTCCAGCGAGTACCCAAACCTTGTATCCCGATTTCTTTGGCTTGTTCTTCATGTATATTTTCAGAGAATGTCTCTCTTTGAATGGTATAATTTGTTCATCAACTGAGAGAAAGCGTTCATCTTCTGCACACTGAGCAAAGTTTTTATTAAGACTGGTAATCAACCTCCTGTTTTGATTAGAAAAGAAAGTAACACTGTTTCCCCTGTTTAGGCAGGCATTCGGAAACCTCTGGGGCAGCCATATTGAAATTCAAGATGGCCGACATAACCAGCAAACGCACAATTACGATGTCATGGACAAACCCTATCGTGTGACATATCAAATTGGAGGTCGGGCTGAAAGCAATGCATCTGTTTTCATTTAAAGGCCGTAAAAGCAATAGTATGCAATATATTTGCTAAATAGTCTGTCACACCCATCAAGAAAAAAGTCAATTATGTAACTGAAGATCACCCAGGAGGTAATCAGTAAGGGCTGTTGACAGCTTGTCTGAGTTTGCAACTTTCTTCTGAAGAAACATAAATCTTGTCAATTTCCTCTTTTCTTGCTTTGCTTAACTCCACAAGTTTTACAACAGTCTTACGTTTATGCAAACATATTGAACAATCTGACTTCAGCTTTTTTGGTGAAGGTTCACCAGATGTTGTAGATGTAGACACGTTGTCATTTGCAGTTGGAATACTTACAGTTTGCATTTGTATACTGAAGTCCTGTATAAGTGTTTTGATAATTACACCACCCTGTTTCGAAAGATTGATTTTTGAGTTCGCGTGAGACAACACGAATAATAGCACGTTTAGTGGCATAGTTCACAGTAGAAATAGAATCAATTAAATTATTTGAACTGGCAATTTGTAGCAATTTGTTGGTTGTAACAAAGTCCTTTTTATTTTTATTTGGGGAGTGCAGCCAAACGACAAATCCTGTCCGAATTGAACGAGTTCTAAGAGAGTTAGTTGTATCAATGACATCAGCAAAGGAGTTCAAGAAGAATTCTTTGTCTGCAGCTGTTCTGAGCCTGGTAACTTCTGATGATATGGAGGGTGAAGCTGAAAATAATTAGAAATGAATTACTAAGTGATCTGGATAAATTAAAACCACCACTGTTTGCAAGCAAACAATTAATTTATATATGTATATATATGTATATATATATATGTATATATATATATATGTATATATATATATATGTGTATATATATATGTATATATATGAATCAGAGATTAGAATTGTCCGCCGATTGGCGGAATTCCGCCGATTTGACAGCTGCGTGAATCGTGCAAATCCGGTGGAAAAAAAGAAAAAAGAAAAAGGAAAAAAAAAATTCCTGGGGGTGATGACTATTTCTGTTTCAAATGGCTATTCCAATCAATACAATATAATATCGTTAATATTTGTTTTGACGTCAGCACCAACCAATTCTGCCCGTTGTATATTTAATTTCTTAAACTGCTAGACAGGTAAACATTAGTGTACTGCCTGTGAACTTTTAACATGGTTTGAGCAAATTTTTATATTGCATGATAATTTTATATTTTTATTATTCATGCTTGAAAGAAATGTTATACTTGTTTTCTACCAGTTTAATGTATATTGTTAGCCATTATCTTCCATCAACGCCAACAATTCTGTCAACAAGCTCTCGCGATCTGTGAATTCTTCTGCAGTACCGGAACTGAAATTGAATTTAATATTATAATTAACCTCATGTTCTATTCCGTAACATTTAACGTCGTTATTTGACGTCGAGGTAACAAAGCAATCGCATTTTTACTATCAGCCTCAGGCCAAAAGGCATTAGGATTATCATATAGGCAATAAAAGCCTCTCCAACATACTTCATGATAGGCTACATGTACATGTACAACAGTATTTCACACATGTCACAGCACAGTGGAATTTGAAATAACTTACGCTTTCAGGGATGCCATTTCATCCTGTTTGTGGGCTTTTACTAGTTTCATAGTTCTTTCACGGCAGGACTTCTTGGTGACATTTCCTTTTTTGAGCCACTTGTTGATATTTGCGGTTACTGGTCGTTCAGGTGTCAGAGAAAACTGAAAATAAATAATGGTTGTATTTTAGTAGATATCTTACACCAGTGGAAAATTGATATGCAATGTATAATCTAATAGTTTTGATAGAATATTTCAATTCGAGTTTAAACCAAAAAAACTGGGTCGTTCTTGAAGCAAACTCATCTAGGCCTAATACTAGTCTGATCAAGCTTGCAACTAGCTCCAAGAAACGGTATTGCTAGGGTTAGCTTACCCTAGGGATCCTGTATACAGAGAGTTGCGCCAACTCAGGATTTGACGCCATTTTGTTTCCAAATGGATCCTCACCGCTGACGCTTAAGTACAGCGCTGTATGGATACGCTGTACAATGGTCCGTAGTAATTAATTAGACTAATCGTGCTTCAATAAACTCAAAATTTACAGAGCTTATAGCTAAGACATGTGTCTATGTGTATCTAGATTTCTAGAAATGTAACTCAAATCGTTCGCGCCATATAATAATTTAATTGTACACTTTCTTACGGCCATAGCCGTGCGTATCCATTTGGAAACAACATGTCGTCCAGCGACCACGTGACCGATTTTGTCCGACTCGTCATGGCGTAACTCTCTGTATATAGGGACCCTAGCTTACCCTAGTGTGTACACGTTAGTCACACAGCCTGGTCGTGCTAGCTTGCAACATACCACGAGCACAGCTTCTGAAATATTTTCAGAGTGATTAACTGATTATCTGCAGAATTCCAGTTTCTCATATACCCATTTCTGATTCACACTTTTTCATACGCCCAGTTCTTAGTTAGAATCTCTCATGATCAGTTTTGATCAGGACTAGGTGTGATTTTTGTGAAGAATTCGGTACCGATTTTGATGACTAGATTTTTGGCCTTAATGAGAAAAGAAAACATGAAAAATTGAGTTAATGCAGTGTCCTATATAGCAAAGATTATATAGCGTGGAAATTCGATACGTATTTATCCAATTTCGATGACTAATAGGAGAAATAAATACACGTTTTGATACTTACGCGTATGCGATGGCTAACGCGTCTTGAACGAACGCGAATCACTTCCTGGTACGCGAATGACGTCACTATAGTACACACAAACTGATGACGTATCAGTTCGCGTTCGCGTACAAGTCGCTGTGCGAAACCTCCCTAATTCCTTTAAAATGACTCACGTGGGGTTTTTTTGCTTGAACATTCATTGTATCAGGAAGGATTGGATATGATGGGACATTTTAAATAGCAGTGTATATTAGTTTATGATAAGACAAGTAAGCATTTACTGTATGAGATACTGTGTGAGATGGAAATTTGCAAAGAGATATAATCAACTGATTGAACCAGAATGCAGTTGTAGGTTCTTTGGCCAAACTGTGAAACAGGTTGAATCTTTCGCTAGCATAAATTCAGCCGAGAGTTTTATCTGAATTTTTGAAAAAATCGATAATTAAAGTCGCCTACAAAAGAAGTCGACTTTTCCTAAATGAGCATTGATGTAACGTACAGAGTATCTGTTGGAGATGTTATTCAGTGTACATTATGGTGCTTTGTACGATGAAATATATTTGCAAGTGAAATCTTCCAATGAATGCATGCTGAAGATACTCTCAAAACATCCTGTGTCGAATATTGTACAATTTCTAAGACTTGTACATGACGTTTTACATATAGCTACAAGGCCATGGAAGCGCGAACGATTTTGTGAAGAAGCTAATGTAGTTGTCAATCATTTCTGTGCATGACAGTGTCCTTAAAGCTGTACGTCTTTCATCTAAATCAGATTCTGTTAATCGTGATTCGACACATAGCAATGAGTTCGTGATTTGTCCGATATACCGGATAATAGACGATGCGTAAGGATGTTGCATTTTTGAAAGTCCTATTTTTAAGTCAGTCTCTCCAATGTATAAATAGGTGTGTACAGACAACTGAAGTTGCCGTTTCTGCTCGGAGTTCTTCAATGTGATTACCACGAGGCGACATTCGCATTTGACTCATTTAAATTGAAAATATTCAGGCTTGCATCATTGTGTCAAGTGACAGACAATGGAGTGTGTTGCGAAAGAGTCTTGGGAGGCTTTTGGGGTGCAACTTAAGTCGACATGAACTGTCGACTTTTGAAGTAGTTCCGTTGTACCTAGTGTATTGTTTCTTGCAGGGCTGTGGATGTTTAAAGTGTGAAACTGGGTGCGAGATACCGTCACATGTCTTTTTGCGTACGGCTTGAAAGTGTAACTATTGAAGCAGAAATATTGGTGTCAGCACGTTCTGACGGTAGAGCAATCATGAAATAGCCAAGTGTATATTCTTGGCGCTGACTGTTTCCAATTTTGTATCTTCAAATTGAACCGATATTATGCTTGCGAACTAAGGTTCTCGATATGAACATTTCACATGTGTTTTACTGTACATTCGCACATTAATTAACCGTCTTCAAGTGATATGTCTTGCTACTATGTCGTACTGCATGGTTGACGAGCATGTTGAGGGTTTGAAACAGTCCGCAGGTCAGATTGAATACAATTTTGATTGTTCTCTAGCTGCTGCTAGGATTTCTCTTTGAACTGATGGCGTGTGATCCCCCATGAAACATTTAGTGCTTTAACTGTAAGCATTGCGCTACTATGTGAAAAACTCAGTCATTATTGGCGTTGGACAAATTCCCTCAAAATGAAGAATGGGGTGGCGCTGCCTTTTCATAATCTGGATGATTGGTTGTAAATTTCTCGCCTCTTTGAATGGTTTTAATAATGCTATAATTGTATTTTACCTTCTCGATTCTATGTAAGTATTTGTACAAACTCTGATCACTTTTGTCGATAATCCTCGTTCAGTTCATATAGTGAAAGTAACTGTTCGCACAGATTGACAGTCAAGTGACCCAGCCAAATTGTTCAAGAAGTTCTTGAAATATAAACTCTATCTGGGACTGCGTAATGTATGCTTCGTCCGTCAGCAATCTAGTTTCATTCAATCTTGTAACCACCTATCATCGAATATGGATATTTTGGTTTTTTGAACAATCACTGTTGCTTACATTTAACGCAGTGAAGTGCACATATGACAGAAAGTGGGCGCTATCAGTCTCAACACATTCACATTTTCTATATTCATTTACGTTTGAGTTTATTGAGACAGTCTGCACTTTCATGGAGGTTCTTCATGGGCAGATAATTCACGATGTTTCGTCACATCTACTGGAACGTTGATTACATTTTCCACGTATAGCTAGTGCCTACCACGTGTGCTAATTGCTCGTATCTGCATGGAATGGGATAATGGGAGCAAGAAAAAAAGTCGTCTTCAGTGATGTATTCTTAGCTGTGAAGGTTGAGAGGGAAACCCATGCATTAGAATAGATTAGTTTGCTACTGTTGCCATTTATTATGCGACAGCTTGCACGTCGTTAGCAGCATCACTGTACGCTCATTAAGCTGAAATGTAATTTGTTGAGATATTTACACATGACTTCTGAATTCATCATTTTTCATTGTAACCTTGGCAATAATGCTTAAACCTTGTTTGTTGACAAACTGAACAAACATATGATAGGTCCATCATTGTTACGTTTGATAAATGGTCAATGCAGTGTTTTAATGTAGAGTTCCTTTGTCGTCCCGTGATCTCTCCTTAGAAAATTACTCAGGTTTCTGTCTAGAATTTCTATGAGTGCAGCTGGTGCTGTTTGTATTCTTCTCTTTAGATGACAAATTCCAGCTTGCCTGCTAGCCCGTTTGCTTACTCGCGCACTGCCTGCCCTGTATTCCTCGTTTAGATGCAAATTCAGGTTCGCTTGTCTTTAGAACAGGAATGGAAGATATAAAGTCAAACTTGTTGTTGGTGAACGCGGAATAGTCTTTTAATAACGCATACACAGTGTCGTCACATCGCACAAAGAGACAAAGACGACGCGCATACGCGCATACCGGTGTGCCTCAGGCCCGCCGCCAACCCGAATCCTCTCCTCATCTCTCTCCTATCAATTTCCCCCAAACTTCTACAAGCGATATTGCCGCCCCCACATGTACCACGTTCTCAGAAGACTACGTCCTACCCAATTTCACACTGACTCTCGAAAACTTGCCTAACTAACACGTCCTGCCATTCTCCCTAATACCTATCAATGTAGCCGCCCATCTGATTAAGCGAAGCTGTCAGCTGGACTTTATGCCTTAAAACAACTCCAGTCTAGCTCATGACTAATCCATGTAACGCCGTATAAAGATAGACCGTTAACATTTTATCTCCCTTTTCCAAAACGATGACACCTGTCATCGCCCTTCAGCGTCCTCGCTGCTCTACACTTCTAACGCTACAGCCCATAAAACCAATTCAAAAAAATGATATTACTACCGGGCCTTATATTATCGTCCTACTCAACCCAACGAGAGAAACGTCTTTCTGTCCGATTAATCACCCACATATCAATAGCACACAATTCAACAATCAAAATACAATAAGCGTCACATATGAAGTGTAGAAAACAGTTACACGATAAAAGTCGTAACCACAATAGAAATAGAAAATTAAAATTTGGGCAGTAAACATTTTGATATCGCTGATGACTATCATTTGCGTATATTTCATGGCTGTAACGTACGTGGCCGTATGCGACTGCAATATTACCGATACGCATTACCGGAAACCACGTTATAATGCCGATTATATCATCATAATCCAAGGCCACACAGGGCCATGCACACAGGCATTATAAACACGGCATTCTGATGGGACGTAACTTTGTCGACTTCCACACATCACTACGGCAATCATCAAAGACTCACTTCATATATCATCCATCATACAGTTCATAAATCATTACAGCCAATCAAAAAATACGTAAAAACTGATTCATATTTTCGATGAAATGTTTTAGGCCTATAATCAAAACTCTAATTTGAGAATGTGTTTAGCGGTCTGACAATATTAGTGGAAACGTACCGCACTGGCTGAGCCACAATTCAAGAAAACAGATCACAAATTGTCTAAACAAAAGTTCACGACAATGGTTTTCCACACACAACAACAACGGTTAGAAGCATATATCAGGCAAGAATACCGCGTTCAGTAAACACAACATCAAACCTACATACTATACATTTACCATTACAAATGTCCAGGTACAGCCTTGTGAAACATAACTGGTGTCGGCGTTGCGTCTTATGAAAGTTTTATTTCTCTGCAGGTCAAGTATATACACCATCGACATACCTAAATGCAGCGCTTGATTACTAAAACAGGATGTGAGCGGCGATAACAAGAAAACAACGTATGCGTGCATGCTTAAGCATGGTGTATAGCACGGACAAACCCTCGCAGTATTACAACTTTATTAAACTAACGTTCACTTTAACTTACGAAATAATGCCGACACAAAGCATTGATTCACATACCCGTTTAAGTATTTTCCGTCTCGTTCATCTCTCGCGTTCTGTCCTTTCGTGTAACTGCATCCTTCTCCTTCCTTTCGTCTAGAATCTATTCTCCTTTTCACGTCCTTCCCCTCTCGCTGACAACCTGCCGACGCGGCGCGCCGCAACGGGTCCTCCACTATTTCCAGCCGATCCTTTCGTCGCCATCTGTCCATCGTCGCTAGCCCAGAGTCTGGCTCCCCATCATGTCTTCCTCTACATCTTCTTGATGCACCGTTCTCTCTCCAGCTTCTTCGCCTCTCGATCCCGTTCGTTCCTTCCTTCTCTCCATCTTACCTTGCTGCTCATGAGTCCCGTAGATCGATTATAGGAGTAGGTAGTACCTTACGTTGCCTCCGTCAAAGGGATACCCAGATTTTGGACTGTCACGGCACAAAATGTAAACAGGCAATGAAGATATAAAGTCAAACTTGTTGTTGTACCGGAATAATCTTTAATAACGCATACACAGTTCTCACATCGCCACAAGAGACAAAGACACCGCGCATACGGCGCGGAGGCATGTGAAAATGTGGGCTCAGTCCGCCGCCCAGAACCGGAATCTTCTCCTCCATCTCTCATTCCTATCAAATTTCCCCCAAACTTCTTACAAACATATCTTGACCGCACGAAATGTACCCGTTCTCAGAGGAACTACGATCACTACTCACCACATTATCAACACTGACTCTCGAACACTGCCCTGACCTACCACGCCTGCATTCTTCCCTAATACATCAATGTTGCCGCCCATCTGTGAGCGACGCTGCTCTTAGCTGGACTATGGCTAAAAACAATACAGCAGTCTAGCTCCACTGACTAATCCATGTAACGCGTATAAAATAGACGTTACATCTAGCGTTTGCTTACTGCCGCTGCTGCTGGTATTTTTCTTTTTAGTATGTGCAAATTCCAGCGTTGCTGGTCTGCGTGGTTGCTTACTGCGCATGCTGCCACTGTATCTCTCGTCTTTAAAGATGCAAATTCAGGTTGCTGCTCCGTAGCCGTTTGCCTTACATGCGCTGGTGCCTGCCTATTCTAACTCTTTAGATGCCATAGATTCCAGGTGCTGGTCTAGCCGTTTGCCCGCTTACTGTGCTGCTGCTGTATTCTCTCTTTAGATGCTAATTCAGGTTGCTGTCTAGCCGCTTTGCATATGCACTGCCTGCTGTATTCTCTCTTCATTGTTGATATATAACAGTGTATCCTGTTCTTTGCGTTGTTGTACATGCTGCCATAGGTACTGTGTAGTGCCGCGTTCAGGTTATGTCTGATTGCTTGCACACACACGTTGCCTTTTTTGTTTAGATAGCTTGGCACTGGTAGTTGATTGATCATGTAGTTATCATCAATGTTCGTGTTGTCACTTTTGTTCATCACATCCACAAAGACTGATTATGAGCGGTATGTACATTTGCCGCTTTTGAAACCTAATTGTAGAGCCTTCTGTTATTGTTTTTATTTCAAATAAGCAGGGCGAGTCATTTTAACAAATGTTAGCACTACTTCAGCTCAAAACTTTGACATAGTTGTGCTTAAATCTATCTAGCACTGTTGAATGCAAGCAAAACTGCAGTAGCCATTAGAAGCTGGTATAGCCATGGGTCATTGCGAGCATGCGAATCAAATAAGAAATATTGAAACTGAAAAACTGGCAGATGATAGCACCACACAAGCGACAAATGAGGGTACCATATGGGTTAGAGGTGCCATTCTTAGCTTTCGCTGGAAGCTATCAGCAAGAAAACACTGTATAGATGTTCAGCAGTTACAGCGAATTCACAAGACCACCATGATGTTTTTGTCTGAAATTGTGAAGTTCTTTGTCAAAACATGTGAAATACTTTGAATCTCTTGACACTAGAAGCGAAATCTGCTGACTTAGGGGAGTCTGTGTGTAAAAATCATCTCCAAGTTACCAATATTTTGTTGAGATCTTCACGCCCATCCAGATTATTAGACATTGCTAACATAGCTGTACACTAATTGATAGAAGGCGGACATTAGTCATAATATTGCTTTTCCTGCTAGAATTTGGGTAGAGAAATAAATCTGCACCCGTTTGATGATCGCTAAAAGTCCCGTTGAATATGTGAGCAAATGATATGCTTTTTCTTGGGCTTTTCGCTTTGTCCAATATCAGTTTCTTCCTAATGGCGCAAAGATTCTTATAAAATGGCGACTGATATGAATGCAAGAATGCTTTGTGTTCTGCATGCAATCTTTGTAACCAATTTCTAACAAGCACTAGCTGGAAATGTGAACTTATATCACTATTTTATTCTTATATATATTATTACTTTGCTAAGTTTGCACAGTCGGCTTTTATAGTTCCTCCAGCAATCTGAGCGAAAGTGTAAAGCTTCTCAGTGCTTAACACTGAATGCGTATATTAGACCGTGCTAACTACCATAGGCAGTATAGACCTCCACGAATCCTGAGCCGGAGCTAAGCTCCTCAGTATCCCACAGGAGTGCGGTGTATTACCACGGGGCAATACAGAGGCAGTAGTGACGACTAGGACACGGTGTGGCCTGCAAAGTCGCGCATCACTCTACTCTCCTCGATTACACGCGTGGGAAACGTGAGCGATGGGTTTTGAGCCTCAATTAGTGGCTGACTAGAACACGTGGTAAATAGGTCGGCATCACCATCTACCCTTACGGCCTTACACGCGTGCGTAAACGTTCAGAGGTGGTTGAGCTCCAACTGAAAAAGAAAGCCAACTGCTACGTGAGTAAATAGTTATGTGACTACTAGTACTATAATTAGCCCATCAAAATTGATATTAAATATTGCTTAAATTTCTGAAAAATCAATACATAAAAATCATGCTACGTGGTAAATATTCTGAGAATTTGAATATAAATAGAAAAACAATTGCGTATAAATAAAAACAATTATTAACAAGTGTATATAAATTGAGTTAGTATATGATTACTATTTCCTACAGGTAGTTGTCAAAATTCGAGATAAAAATGCCCTATTTGTTTCTTATATATGGATAAATATATGCATATCCAACACTCCTAGCAGGGCAAGCGCCTTCAAGCCGATAGGCCACCAAAAACAATCATTCCACCGCAATTGCCCACAGTAGTGAACTATAACTGTCGCTATAGTATTACCCTAACTGCAAATTTGTATGAAAAAAACAAGGTTTAATGGCCATTGAAGCAATTTAAGATGTTAGACAATTTCAAAATTAACCTTTTGAACAGAAAATGAATGAGTGGCTTACAATGACGTCAGACCGGTCACGCATGTGCGACAACATCTTTGCATATAAACATGTTCGCATTTGTTCTTGATTGTTGATCAAAAATAGTCATAACAAACCGATTGCCAGGAGTTTTCTAAACTTACGCGACTCGCAGTTCCAGTACGCTAGAGATATCAGGCTATTTCTTGATTATATCATTAGAGGATCGAGCAAAAACTCATATATTGGGGTTAGAAGGAGGGTAGTACTATAGTTTGCCTATAAATATGTTCGATTTGTTCTGATATGTTGATAAAAATAGTCATAACCAAACCCGGTGGTTGTAAAACATCAGTTGTTGTAAACTTACGCGACTCGCCGATTCTAGTACCTAGAGATTGTTCTGACTAGGCCTATTTGAATTGATTATATAAAACAATATATCGAGCCAAACTTATATATGGGTTAGAAGGATGATAGTACTATAAGTAACTGTCAAAATTAGGTACTATAATAACTCCTAAATTATGTGATATTGTGGCATAAAACATGGCGCCGAAATCCGCACATGTTTGAGCACCGATAGAACGAGCGCGTGTATCCTATCGCTCGGCTTTTTACTATAACGCCCTATCTTGTATCATTTGAAGGTACAATATAGGTTCAAATTACTGCCGGTTTGCTAGCCCACAAGCTTACCTTTTCGCTTAACACTGCAGTCTCAAAGGCGAGAAGTCCTACGACGTGAAACACGTCGTACGCGAGACTAGAGACTAGTCTGGGCAGCGCTACGAGTACCCGTGTTTGCCTATCCTCAAGTTCGTGGAAATCTTTATGCGCTTGTGTTGTGTACGCGAATGAGAAAGAATGCTTATGTTGTTCTTAAATCTTTATTGCATCTTGTCATACGCATACAGCGATGGCCTACGCATATGGTGAATGAACTGTGCACCCGCCATTTCCATACACAGGTATCAGCCCTGGACTGTGACTCGACAGAGAACGACACGTGGACCCTAACGATAAACACTGGCAGCGCGTATAGAAGCTCCTACTTCCTGACGCGTTCGGCCGTTTCCTTCGTCAACGTCTCTAATCAACCGCTTTCTATACTCGCATGAAGCCAGCTCAGGGCCTTCTTCAGTTTGCTAGGGAACTAGAATAATGCTTCAATCAGGGCTTCCATAAGCATGCCAGACGCATTTGCGCGTGCTTGCAACTGCAACAGAAACATCCTTTTCACTTCGCATCGTCTCTCCAGCAAATCAATGGATGTCCGACATGTCATCAGGTGGCCAGGTGCTCTTTGTACTCCCGGAGGAAGCTTGGTGCACAGAACCAAGATTTGAAGGACAGACTCGGCCACTACACCAGTGACAATACGTCCGCAGGGTTTTCCTTTCCTTTACGTGGCGCCATTGATCTGGATGCACTGTGTTGCCTGTGAGCGACACTCTATTTGTGACAAACGTCTTTCGAACCTCTTGCATCAGGTCTGGATATAGGCCCAATGCGTTATACGGCTGTCTGTCCAGAAGGTTGACCTAAAGCGAGCTGGCCCACCTCCATTTCTCTCCTGATGATGCAGTTCAGCTTGGCTCCCACCACAGCAGCAGAAGTTCTAGTCTGGGAAGGGTGATCTTCTTGACTGGTGCTACCCTTAGCCTTTGCTGGTAGCAGGGCCACATGACTTTCCCTGCCCTCGATTTATCATTCTTAGGTAGGAAACAAGCCTCCATACCCTATTTCGCTGGCGTCACTAAAAGTGGTTGCAACTCCATCGCACTTTCCCCGAACCCGTCTGGAATGACAAACCTTGGAAACTTGAGTTTGAACATCCGCTAAAGGATGTGCTAACCAGGCAATCACTTTGACTAAATACTAGGAGGGGACTGTCATATCCAGCGACAGCTTGACGCTTGGTGAACTTCCTGAATAAAATTTTCCCTTGCGGAGAGATGGTGTGAAACCAAACAAGCTGCGATTCATACGCTCGATTGCCAACTGACTCAGCATGACTTCTTCTTCGTGATGCTCGTGTTTCTGTGTCCTTACTGAGCAAGTTAGAAGCAGTCATTCATGAGCCTCCCACTTGACTCAAGGGCCTTGCTGCCATGCTGCTGTAATTTCCTTGACTTCTTTCGCTCTATCCTTGACATCCCACCACTTTGTAGGAGTCGACTTCATTGACCACAAATTGTCAAATTAAATCCTCCCAGCACGAGCCGCTTGCTTTGTCCCCTGCATGATTGGCACAGTCTTCTTTGGTCTCGACAGACCTTTAAACATGTCATCTACATAGAACGAGCGACGACAGTGTTCCCTGATGTCTTCAACTGACGGAGATATCTTCAATAGTTTTCCGGAGGGCCAAGAGGTGCTACTGCTTGCACATCATCACCTTCCAAAGAGGTGTTGGCGTCATCCCTAAATTCCCACTGTGGGCCACCGCCTTCTCATACCCACAAGAACCCAACGCATCCCTGTCTCCCAGTGGCGATCTTATACCTGAAGGTACATGGCTTCGATATCTGCCAATAATGGCGTACTTATGCTGACGGAAACGAAGCCAACCATGATAGGAGCTTGTTATTCAAATTCCGGTCTTTGCAAACATGGCGTTTAGGCTCACGCCATCCTTTTGCGGCACAATCAAAGACCACGCGAACCTTCCCCGGCTTGGCCTCGCCCTGACTACAGCATGATGTGCGAAGTACCACACACCCCATCATCTTCATTAGGCTCGCGCTTCGGGTACACGCTTCCGCCGTACCCCTCTCTCCACTAGACTCTCAATGTTGCCTGCATAGACCTAAACAACATTTCCGTCTTCATTTAAGCTTGACAGCGAAGTTTCTTAGTCTACTCGTGGCCATGGACCTGTTATTGGCGGTCCTTAGCTTGCCATCCCGCCACGTACCGGCAATACGTAATGTGCCCATTCTCGCGAAATACTGATTCTTGTGGTATACAATCAGCGGCAGTACCAGCGCCCTCGTCCTAGCTACTGCCGCTACGCACCAGGAGGCTCTTACATGTTTATGTAATATTTCAACATCCCGTAATATAAAGGAAAAAAACAGTAGCGTTCTTTCTCATTCCGCTACACAACAGCTTGATTATCTTGTATCTTGTTTACCCTCTCTTGTAGCTTGCTACGGAGATTTATCTAATTCCCTAAATATTAGGTGTTTTGGAATCACCAGAATTTTCCGCAAATATCTAGCGCTGGTTTCGATAACCCTGGCTATTACGTATATTACTAGGCGCAGCTGTTGCCAGGTCCAAGCTGAACAATATCACCAAAAGGGCACATGAAAAATCACAAATGGAACAAAAAATCACCAAGTTTTAAAATCTCAATATTTCACCATGTTAGCGCTTACTGAGGACTGATATTAGACACGCTGTAACTTATTACATTTAAAGCGTGTTCGTTTTTGTTCATTTTCGGCCAATAAATTAAAAAAATTAAAAATTAAAAAATTGTTACAATGCATTTAATAGGGAGTCAAATCTCGCAAAATTCAAAAATGCACACATAAACTTTAAAGCTATCTCACACTAGTCATAGATGTTCATGTTGAAACTTTCAAGCATTTGCTTGCGTGACTTTGAAGTTATCACAGCAGTCCATAGGTGCTCCTTTGTTAAACCAATCTGGCCTCAGACAGTTTTTGGTAGCCAGCTGATTCCTGTTACTTGTTCTTGGCCCAAGTAACTATTGAAAGATGCGCTCTACCGTGCATTGGAGCACCGGGGCAGCACAGTGCACCAATGGCGATATTAGTGCTAATGCCCTTATGAGTGTTTCTCCTACTGAGTTTCGTTGTGTGCTAAAATTCCAATCTAAAGCTCTGTGCGGATCTCCGGAATGCCACCTCTGAAGACCTCTTCCTCCAAATGTGCAGCCTACCATTCTGTACTGTTCCTCGACTTGATTCAATGTTTTCACAGAGGTGTGCATAGGCAGTTGGAGAATTGCGACATGACATCTGTGGTATGGACATTCCTAGCGACTCGACAGAGAGCCTTGTGCTGAATGTTTGTTCTGTTGTCCGGTAGACTTTTTCTACTTCACTCACTAAAGCAAATTCGAGCAAAAATCTGCACTATGCTCTTCACATTGTCTACAGCCTAGCCACAGAATATTCTCGTTGCACTTCCTGCCTTCAGCTGCAAATTTGTGATCATAGTCCAGCAAGACTCAGAGGCCGTTTCCTCACCAGAGTTTCCTGTGCATACACCCTTTCTTTCATAGATTTGTATTTCAAGTCCAGTGCATCTGCGCAGACTTCTGCGAGATTCTGCATTTCTCTTTGATTGAAACAATTGGTGAGATGATCAAGGATTTCCCACACAGCGGAAAGGAGGTGAACAAGCAGATGGTTTGTTTGGTCCTTCAAGATTACTTGAAAAGCATCCCCTTTTTTTTTTCCGTTCTGTAACAAATGGCCTTGTGTTTCCTCATTCATGGCCATGGCTGAAATAGTTCTCATGGTTGCCAGTGGTGAAGGATTCTTTTTTGACAATTTCACCCTAACTAACCAGCGAGTTGCTGGGACATCTTCTTGAGGCATCTTCTTTGTCTGCCATCGTTCGTCTTCTTCCATCTCTTCTACACAGCAAAGCCTCATACAATGGACATCGTAAGCCTCCCTGCGCAGGTGACTATGACTGAAATAGCTCGGCACCTCACATAGCATGAAGCCAATGTTGGATGGCAAGGCTTAAAAGCCCTCTGATAAAAGGGTGATTGAGTGACACACACACTTCAGCAATACACGTTTGGTGCCTCTGCTTCACTCTGCCTCCAAACGCTGGTGTGTTTCTCAAGTCATGTTGGATGCCCCGTCTGTGCTAGCCCCACACATAAAAGATAGGCGCCAAATTGTATTCTTCTAGAATTTCCCTTCAGCTGTCTAATCTGTTTCTGAAGTGACTTCTAATCTGTTTCTAATTCACCCCTAAAGGGCTGAGACCGCCGACGCTGCGCGCTCCTAAGTGGACCCTAATGGGCAGGGCGGCATCTCGGCGCTCTAATAGGTTTCTAAGTAGCTCTACTCTTATTTCTAAGTGATTTCTAATGACTTTGTGACGCGATGCAGCTTACGGCTAATTACGATGGCATCGTCGCGTGGCATGCCATCTTCGCGTGCGGCGCATGCCGAGTCGCAGCGGCGTGGAGTATATCTAGATATCTAGTCGGCTACAATAGTCCTGAGAGCATCATGTCTGCGAGCATGCCAGCTGCGTCAACCTCAGCATGATGATTATCTGCTGTCTTGCGTAAATGACATTAGCATTGCCACTGCCACACGCTGTGTTCTGAGGTGAGAAAACACTGACAGAACTGCCATCTCCATTACAGTAGCAACTGTCATTTCTGACTTTTCACAATCCCTTGTGTCATCTGAATAGATCTGATGAACCTTCATGCATTCCTCTGACAGTGCCGGAATGGTTGTTGCGTAGGGAATGCGCTGGCTTCCATTAGGAACAAGAAAGAGCTTTATGCGTGGTCTTGTTTCAGTGAGAACTACATGCTTGGTGCCACTTTCGAAGCTCAAACACACCCAGCTGCTTTAGTTCCATTGTTCATGTATCCTGTTTCCAAAAGTATGGAGCTTCTGCTACTACAGCTGATAGGGTTTATGTCCCCCAGGCGTACTTATTATTATATTCGAGGGTACCCTGGATACGCGTTCGATATATTGGCAAATTACCTTGGGCCGTACTATACGATATGTCGGCCTGCGTACCCTCATTGTCCTACCGCTACACTTGTTCAGCAACTGATGTCGTAGTACATACGCGGTGCTTCTGCAGCTATTGAGAAATTTTTGTGACGAGGTCTAACAAATAAAAGTCATGTATCTGTACTTTATGGGCCCTGTGCTTATACCTGCATATATTCAAAATTAGAAATGCTACGCTAGGAAGCATAGCTTTTGAGCACATTATGTATAAAATTCATTATTTTTGATGAGGTACTCTTGAAGTACGGACGTTACTCAACATCTTTGACATGCGTTTGAATAAAAATACAATGTGCTAAATGAGGATGACTGTCAATTATTTAACAAGTTAGATGCCACGGTTGTGTTTCCATAATGATCAATTTCAAAAATTGCCCTATTTAAAGAAAATATTCCATTAAACATTATTTGCTGTTAACGGGACAGTACCAAATATTTTTGACTTCACATTTGTTTTCTACAGATTATTTTTGACTTCTGAAAATAGATAGCTTTGCAATCTTTGTATTAGGAACGCAGGCTATAATATGCGTCTTTGTAATGTTTGTTTGAAGGTACAAACAATTTTGGACAAATTCTTTTTCGCGACGTGACTGTGACAGTTTGACAAAAGTCATACTTGGACGTGACTATTGACATTTACTGATAGAACGAGCTGAATATCCGTTATCGCCGGAGGCGCGTCTCGACTCCCAAGGCGGGTCTACTAAGTTATTGTCACTTGTATTCACTATTGCTATCAACCACTTTATGGCCAATCAACTAGACGGGGACTCGTACCCGCCGTCCCGCCAACTAATCAAAACCAAAGGGATGGATGCGAAAACATGCAGATATCACCATACGAGCAACAGCAGAGCCAGCACCTGCCAGCATTAGCATTTCGGAACCTAGCTGCATATATGTTATCGCGCAGGCAGTTCCACCCCTAAAGGAAGTCAAGTTACTACATCAGATGCTCCAATAATCAACGCTCCAGCATGTTATGTAAAGGGAGCTGGTCGGCTCGGCAGTCAGTAAGGTGTGTTCGGGTTGGGGTATCTATGTTTGAACTGCGGGCATTAGTAATTGTATACCAGTGAGGTAGCAGAAAAAGAATCAGTGA
>NW_014578832.1:0-2500 GCF_000485595.1 Priapulus caudatus
AAATACATACATGACATAACATACACTACATACATACATCAATACATTACATACATACATACATACCATACATAGCAAGCAGTACAACAGTAAGCCGGGTACATACATACATACATACATACATAATACATACAATACATACATAATACATACATACATACATCATACATACATACAATACATACATAACTATACATACATATACAACATACATACATACATACATACATACATCATAATACATACATACAATACATACATACAACTACAGTACATACATTCATACATACATTACACAAGCAATACACTATAAGACAACACGCACACGCCACACGCACAACGCACCACGCACACCATCGGACGCACACACACATACACATACACACAAGCGTGAGGCCGTCCTCTCGTTGGGGTTTCTCTTAAATTTTTGCCTCACAGCTGTGCGCGGCACGTGCTTTGCGTGCGTTTAGGTGGCTTGCTAATGGCTAGGTGAAACTGGCCACCTAATTAAACTGCTATTATTACAGGCCTTTAATCTACATTTAGTATAGCTATATTCTCATTAAAACCCGTGAGAAAACACATTAATAGTTTAACACAATTTCAAATAAGGTATGGTATATATAGTGTGGTGTGTGTGTGTGTGCTCTTAGACCAATCGAACGGCGTGTAAAATTGTCAGAGCATTGGGAGCGCGGTAAGCGCGGGCACGGTTTACACCTCCCGTTGTCAAATGTTTGCACACGCGCGCACCGCACGCACACACGCGTATTCACACACATATACGGGCATGCCGCAGCGCATAATCACACCGCACCCACGCACACTCATACCACATTTACACGCACACGCAGCACACGCACACGCACACGCACACGCACGCACGCACGCCACACGCACGCACGGCACACACACACACACACACACACACACACACACACACACACATACAACTGCAGCGCGTCTCTCTTTGTGGTTTCTCTTGAATTTTTCGCCTCCACAGCGTGTGCGCGGCAGTGCTTTGGTTGTTTATATACACCGCAGCCGCAATGGCTTTGGTGTGTGCGTGTGTGCGCATGTGGATTTGGCGATTCTTAAAATTTGGTCGCGCGGTTTCCGATGAATGCCGAAGTTTCTTCGGGCACATTAACTTTTTAGAAAATTGCCTCAAAAAGTCACGTTAACCATCGAAAATCGCGTTCTAACGTAGCGAATGTATTCGGGACGTCCAGAAGGGGCCCCAGCTCGATTCGCGTGAGACTAACGTGGCACGGTTTCGGAGGAGATACGGAAAGCGACACTTCGGCTATATATTATACGTGCTCTGACCTTGCTGATTTATAGTATTTCAGATTGGAGTCACTTAGGTGGCGCGACCGAGCTCAATTATATAATGAGGAAATCGTGAGTTATCGTTGGGTGAGGTGAGGTGAGAACACTGATCTCTACATTAGTATAGTAGAGATCAGTGGATACAGCAACCAACCTAAAACACCTAGAACGTTTCGGCGCGCACGCAACATTTGTACTCGTACTAATATACTCGTAATACTCGTAATACTCGTACTAATATACTCGTAATACTCGTACTATACTACTAATATACTCGTACTAATATCTCGTACTGGAAGTGATGCATATAATCAGGACTTTCAGAGAATTATAAGACTTCACACGAAACCTGTTGCACCGACATGTCATCGCATTTCGCGTTCGCTTATCCAATCGGCTCAAATTCCAACATGGCTACATTAATTTTAGCAGTAGAGTTGCGTAATATTTTACAAAACCAACAAACACTAACGATATTAACGCCGTTTTCCAGACGTTATACGCCGTACAATGCAGAACAGTACGCGTTAGTCACTGTTTATAGTAACTGATTTGTTCATGAAGCGATACAATGATTGAACACAGGCTGGAGGGCTACGAGTATTGATATATATATATATATAATATAATATAATATATTAGATTCTTCATTAAATTTGTCTGATGATCGCGTAAGCGTGAAACTCGAGTAAACAGCTATAAGTGATGTATTGTCTTTAATTTATCTAGCAGACTACAATTTATATATATATATATATATATATATATATATATATATATTTATTCCAAGTATGATATGATATATATGACGTACGGTGTCGGTTATTTTATTCAATAGAGAGAAAAAAACGAAATTAATTAAAAATATGATTACACACCACACACGCACGCACACACACACGCACGCGCACACATACACACACACGCACACACACGCGCACGCACGCATACACACACACACACACAGCACACACACACACACATACACACACACGCACACACACGCACACCACTGCACACACACACGACACACACACACAACACACACACACACACAACACACACACACACACACACAGCACACACACACACCAGACACACACGCACGCACTCACGTACACATACACGCGCACGCACAATCACACGCACACACACACACGCGCACACA
>NW_014578832.1:5000-11684 GCF_000485595.1 Priapulus caudatus
GTGTGCGTGTGTATGTGTGTGTGTGTGTGTGTGTGTGTAGTGTGTGTGTGTGTGTAGTGTGTGTTGTGTGTGTGTGTGGTGTGGTGTGTGTGTGTGTGTGCATGTGTGTGCGCGCGTGTGTGCGCGTGTGTGCGTGCGCGCGTGTGTGTGTGTGTGCGTACATGCGTGCATGTGGGTGGGTGTACGTGCATGCGTATGAGCGTGCGCGCGCGTGCGTGTCTCCATGTGCGTATATGAGTATATGTGAGTTACTATTCTTGGCTTTTAGGTTAATGTTTATGAACATGGATCCGGTCAGTCTTTGCGGTGCGAAGACATGTGATGTGGTGACAGTTTTATGAACCACACACACACACACACACACACACACACACATATACAGAAACACCCAGCTCTACATCGCAGCTTCTACTGCGTGTATCATATGATCTGAAGGAGACGAGCACGCACAAACACGCGAACGCAAGTACACACACATGCGGGCGCACGCACACACACGCGCGCGCACACACAAACACGCGAACGCGCGCACACACACAAGCGCATGCACAACCATGCACACACAAGCGCGCGCATGCACAACCACATGCACACGCGCGCGCGCACACACACACACAAACACGCGAACGCAAGCACACACCCACAAACACGCGCGCGCGCGCGCGTGTGCGTGTATGTGTGTGTATGTGTGTAAATGTTCGTGCATGGGTGCATACGTGTGCGTGTGAAGGTGCGTGGTGTGTGTGTGTGCGCGTGTGTGCGTAGGTGTGTGTGTGTGTGTGTGTGTGGTGTGTGTGTGGTCTGTGTGTGATGTTGCGTGTGTGTGATGGCGCGTGGGTGTGTGGTGTGCGTGGTCGTGCGTACGAGCGTCGTTGCGTGCGTGCGTGCGGTCGTTAGCGTCTGCTGTGCTGGTGTGTGCGTTCTGTGTGTGTGTGTGTGTTTGTGTGTGTGGTGTGTGAGAGGAGACGTAGACAGATCAGAGACGAGACTGCACCGTAGACACATTCTATGTGTGGTAGGATTACTTTTGAATACGAACCTGACGCCATACATACGTCAGATAAAGGCACGCGCATACTCTCATAAATAACTTGCACAGCGGACACGGACGAACACAAGACCGCAAACGGGACGGCTCTCGCTCTCTCTCTGCTCTCTCTCTCTCTCTCTCTCTCTATCTTCTCCCAATCTCTCTCTCTATCTCTCTCTCTCTCTCTCTCTCTCTCTCTCGCTCTCCTCTTTCCTCTTCTCTCTTTCTCTCCTCTCCCCCCTCTCTTCTCTCTCTCTCTCCTCTCTCTCTCTATCGCCTCTCTCTCTCTCTCTCTCTTTCCCTCTCTCTCTCTTTCTCTCTCTCTCGATATCTCTCTCTGCGTCGATCTCTCTCTGCTCTTTCTCTCTCTCTCTCTCTCTCTTTCTCTCTCTCCACCTCTCTCTCTCTCTGCTCTCTCTCTCTGCTCCTCTCTCTTCTCATCGTTTCTCTCTCCTTCTGTTCTGCTCTCTTTCTCTCTGTCTCTCTCTCTCTGCTCTCCTTTCTCGTTCTTCTCATCTCTCGCTCGCTCTAGTCTCCTCTCTCTCTCTCTCTCTCACCCCCCCCCCCCCCCCCCCCCCCCCCCCCCCCCCCCCCCCCCCGCCCACCCCCCCCCCCCCCCCCCCCCCCCCCCCCCCCCCCCCCCCCCCCCCCCCCCCCCTCTCTCTCTCTGCTCTCTCTCTCTCTCTCTCGCTCGCTCTCTGCTCTCTTCTCTCTTTCGCTCTTCATCTCCCCTCTCTCTCTCTCTCTCTCTCCTCCCTCTCTCCTTCCTAAATGCTTCTCTCCCTCTCTCTCTCTAGATCTCTCTCTCTCTCTCTCCTCGCTCTCTCTCTCTCTCTCTCTCTCTTCTCTCTCTCTCTCTCCCTCTCTCTCTCTCTCTCTTTCTCTCCCTCTCTTTCTCGCCGACAAAGGCAGCGTAGGTCGACGCAGGACGCGCATGCGCACTCATGAGTCGCCACACTCCCGTCCCCTGCTGCCGCCGCCGACGCCGCTGCCGACGTCACTGCCGACGACACTGACGACGTCACTGCCGACGTCACTGCCGCCCGCCGCTGCCGACGACACTGCCGACGACATAGCCGACGTCATTGCCAACGTCATTGCCGACGTCACTGCCGACTTTACTGCCGACGTCACTGCCGACGTCATTGCCGACGACACTGCCGACCGCACTGCCGACGACACTGCCGACGACACTGCCGACGACACTGCCGACGCCACTGCCGACGACACTGCCGACGACGACCCAAATACAGAGCACGATATACACGCAGCGGCCCATAATTACTCCCCGACCGTCATGCCCGAGACTGGCAGGTGGCATCAGCCTCTTGTCTCGTGGTTAGCCGTGGCAATCAGCCCCACGACGCTACAAGGATCTCAATCTCTCCCACCGACAATCACGTACCTTGCGTTATCCCGGTTCCATTCTCGGGCTTCGCATAGTGCGGTCGGTGACATCTGAGGGTCTAGTACCCGTAGATGAATGCAAATAGAGAAGGCGAGCGCATTGATGAGTATTTTGGCAGAGCGGTGGTTATTGAGGGGGAGGGGAGGGGGTGGGGGTGGGGGGTAAAGTGACGTGAGAGTGCGTCTGACAATGTAGTGTGGATGCGTGAGGGGTAATTGGCTTGTTGTGAGACACTGGCGCACGTAGATTCATGCAAAGTAGAGTAGAGTGCTTGCATGCATCCCACAGCGGTGTCTGTGTGTGTGTGTGTGTGTGTGCGTGCGTGCGTGCGTGCGTGCGTGCGTGCGTGCGTGCGTGCGTGCGTGCGTGCGTGCGTGCGTGCGTGCGTGTGTGAGTGTGTGTGTGTGCGTGCGCGCGCGCGTGTGTGTATGCGTGCTAACGTGGGTGACAGAGTGTGCGTGCGTGTCACAGAGTGTGCGTGCGTGCCTCAGAGTGTGCGTGCGTGTCACAGAGTGTGCGTGCGTGTCTCAGAGTGTGCGTGCGTGTAACACAGTGTGCGTTGGTGCCTCACAGTGTGCGTGCGTGCCTTAGAGTGTGCGTGCGTGCCTCAAAGTGTGCGTGCGTGCCTCAGAATGTGCGTACGTGTCTCAGAGTGTGCGTGCGTGCCTCAGAGTGTGTACGTGCGTGCCTCTCAGAGTGTGTACGTGCGTGCCTCTCAGAGTGTGTACGTGCGTGCCTCTCAGAGTGTGAGGCCAAGCGCGGTGAACAGGACAAGCAGATAACATTTGTCATATATACGTTTGATGTAAAACCGTTCACTATAGCCTCGCGGGCAAAAAAGGTTGTTTTTTTAATATCGTGTTTTCTATGAGAAATATAGGTTCAGCAACTATGCATTGAAATTACATGTGTACCAATGGCGTGTCGGTCGATATTACTGAGCACACACGCACAACCAGACGCACGCACGCACGCACGCGCCCACGCACGCACAGCCCTGCACGAACACACGCACGCACGTGTGTGACGTATGTCGAGCGGCCATCTTGGTCACGGAGAGGGGAGATGGTAGGGCTTCCTTGTAGGCGTGTAATAGTCAGCTGCATCGTCTCTTCATTAGAATAAAACCTCCCCAAGCCTCGGGCTATAGCCATGCTTATGTTTATGTATATATATATATATGTTTATGTATATATATGCCGCGGTAGCTCGGCGCATGTGTTTGTCACAATATTCGCGAATCAAGTGGTTTTTCAAAAACCGTTATTGAAAACTCCTCTCCCTCGCTCCCACGCTCTACCCGTCCCCCTCTCTCTCTCTCTCTCTCTCTCTCTCTCTCTCGCTCTCTCCCTCTCTCTCTCTCTCTCCTCTTCTCTCTTCTATCTCCCTCTCTCTATCTCCCTCTCTCCCTGTCCTCTTTCCCTTTCCGTCCTCGCATTTCAACAGACATATTTCGCGCATCTCATCGTTTATTCGTCGTATTTTACCGCTTTATCATACATTTACTAAATAATAGGGCTATTCGACCATTTTTTTATTATCGTTTCCGTTTTTTCGCGCCATATCCCGTGTACCTTTCACTGCTGATTACAAGTCATTTCCTTTGCCAGCTCGGGCGAAACACACACGCACACACGCAGCACACGACCAGACAGACATGCATCACGCAACGCGACACGCACACACACACAACACACGCCGCAGCCCGAACTACACACGCCCAGACAGACCTGGCACGCACACGCACGACAGACATGGACACACTGCACGCCAGCGCACAACACGCACGCACGCCGCCCGCACACACAAACACCCACCCACACGCACACCACACGGCACACACACCCACACCGCACACGCCACACGCACACGCACACTGGCACAGGCGCCACGCGCACGCGCACGCGCAGTACGCGCACGCAGGCACACGCACGCGCACGCGCACACGCACACGGTCAACGCACACGCCACACGCACAGCGCGGTGCGCGTGCGCGTTGCGCCTGTCGCGGCGTGCAACACGCACACACACATATACAAACACATACACATACACATACACACACACATACACATACACACACACACACACACACACACGCGCGCACCTCACTATATACGTTTACAGCTATCAAACACCTCTTTCCGCTACACTCCGTCGTTTTTCATCGACTTCTCTCGATTCGCGTCAGAAAAACAGCAATAATGACCCCACGCTGCTACACTGCGTACCTTCTCAACTCTTTACGCGCGCCTAGGTACGCACGCAGTTTTCTATTCTCGTTGCTGAGATGCTGAGAGAGATCTGTATACGGAGGACGAGCGCCGGCTGCATAGGTCGGCAGTAATTGTGTTCACACGCTTACGTCCGTTGGCGGCCCCCCCCCTCCTCCGGATAAAACACGTCGCGGGCAGTGAAGCTGGAATCAGCTGTGTGGTTTATACGCCTGCCTTGGCTTCTCGATTCAATGCCGCTGATATCGCTTAGCCACCTGATTGATTGCTTCGGTCGCTTGCTGGTCCGATTGCCTCGCTGACAGTGCAGCTATCAATCTCCACGTTCTCTTGCTGTGTGTGTGTGTGTGTGTGTGTGNCACACGCACACACACACACACACACACGCACACGCACGCGCACGCGGACACGCACACGCACACGCACACGCACACGCACGCACAGCACACACACGCACACACACACACACACACACACACACACACACCCTTCACTCTCCCTCCCGCTGGTCAACAGATGTTTCCACACATCGCCGCAAAACCGCCTGCGGTTTACACTGGCGTGGAAAGTTGTTTCTAGACTGTCACCCGTCAGCTTCCACCCCACGGGCATCACACCGCGGGAGTACGGCATCGGGGGCAGTCTACGGGGCATCTTGAGATGTGGGGGGTTGGTGGACAGGAGCAGTAGTAGTGGCAGTGCGGCTGTGTGGGTGCATATAGAGTGTTTGCTGTGTGTTGGGTTGCTGTGTGCGGTACTTCGTTCCTGGACTGGTTGGTTGGCTGGTCTCTCTCTCACACACGCTCACACAGACAGTAGTGTGAAGTGACGGACTGGCTTCCTAGGTTACTGGTGAGATATTCTGGTGCAGTGCCGGTCAGCACGTGATCGAATCTGTGTCAGTTGTGAATGAATGAGAGAAGGAGAGAGAGAGAGAGAGAGATGAGAAGGGGAGAGAGAGAGAGATGAGAAGGGGAGAGAGAGAGAGAGAGAGAGAGAGAGAGAGAGGAGGAGTGAGAGAGAGAGAGAGAGAGAGAGAGAGAGAGAGAGAGAGAGAGAGAGAGAGAGAGAGAGAGAGAGAGAGAGAGAGNAGTAGTAGTAGTAGTAGTAGTAGTAGTAGTAGTAGTAGTAGTAGTAGTAGTAGTAGTAGTAGTAGTAGTAGTAGTAGTAGTGGTAGTAGTAGTAGTAGTAGTAGTAGTAGTAGTAGTAGTAGTAGTAGTAGTAGTAGTAGTAGTAGTAGTAGTAGTAGTAGTAGTAGTAGTAGTATGTGACTCTTCTAGCTATAGTGGCAGCGAGTGGATGCACGGGTAGAGCTGTGTTGCCCTGCACACTCACTCTGTGACGTGGTTACGGACTCGCGGACAACAACGACAATAAATAATAATAGCTATTATTTAATTTAATTATTAATAATATTTAATCATACTTAAATAACCGCCTTAACGCGTGAATGTGACGCGCCTTGCTTCGTAAATCAACATCAATGCAATTAACATAACGTCACACATGCATGCCACGTTACAAACGCGCCATGACATGTTACACACGCACGACACGTTATACGCACGACACGTTGTACACACACGACACGTTACACGCACGACATGTTACACACGCACGACACGTTACACGCACGACATGTTACACGCGCGACATGTTACACACGCACGACACGTTATACGCACGACACGTTATACACACACGACACATTACACGCACGACATGTTACACACACACGACACGTTATACACACGACATGTTACACACACGGGTAGTCTAGCGGTGTTCACCGCCGCCTCCGGCAGTGTAAAAAATAGGTATCTTCTTTCATAAATGACGAAAACGACGAGGCCTTGAGCGAGCAACGGGAGAAGGCGGCGAGGGACGCACGGTCCGCTGCTGTTCGCTACGGTGAATGTATGTGATCGCTCCCCCCCCCCCACTCCTTCTCTTCACGCCTGATCGCGTCGCTCTCTCTCTCTCTCTCTCTCTCTCTCTCTCTCTCTCTCTCT
>NW_014578832.1:12021-13515 GCF_000485595.1 Priapulus caudatus
CTCTCTCTCTCTCTCTCTCTCTCTCTCTCTCTCTCTCCCTATCTCTCTCTCTCTCTCTCTCTCTCTCTCTCTCTCTCTCTCTCTCTCTCCCTATCTCTCTCACACTCTCTCTCTCCCTCTCTCTCGCTCGCTCTCTCTCTTCACCCGAGCCACTAACTATAAAATATCTTATTTCTATTGATAAGCGAATTTCCTACAGTACATAGCGCCACACAGCAAACAGAGAAATCAACAACAACGGTCTCTCAGCGACTGGCACGGCACACGACGTCGGCTGCGGTGTCGGCGATGACCGCGACGACGACGACGACGACGACGGCGACGACAACGACGACGACGACGGGAACGACGACGAAGAAATAAGCGACGACGACGACGACGACAAAATCTGCATTCGGTCGAGGTCGGCACGTGTTTATCACACGACGACGGTTGCCGCTAGGTGGCGCATCGACCACGGTCACCTGGACCGGTGATTCGTAGCGGACAGCTTGACCATCACCTCATCGTCGTCGGTGACGTCATAACTGCTGACCCTAAGAAGAGAAAGCACACAGTGATCACAAATCTACGTCGGCGACCAAAACGATGCGAGTTCGGTGTAGCTTCTTGACTGTTCGTCATACTTGTAGACTCCGCGATCGGAGAAAAAGATACAAAGTTTCAAAGTCAAGTTTAATGGGCGCGTGTGTCGAGGTCGCTATGATCTGCGACGACGCACGGGGCCGACGTATCTCCGCCTCTTGCCGACGACCTTGGTGCTGCTCACTTGTTGATTCCGCGAGCGCGATCGGAGATAAAAATACACACACAAGTTTCAAAGTCAAGTTTAATGGTGGCGTGTATCGAGTCGTCTCGAGGTCTGTCGTCTGCTACGACGCATGCGCATGCAGTCGCTGAGTTTCTAAGGTTGCCGGTGTCACGCGAGACCTAGAGATCTCGTCTGACACCGCGAGGTCAAGCTTTGTGTACAGGGTTGTAAACACGCGCACGCACGCTGACTGCGTGCACCTTGGGTTGAAACTAGTGGGCTGGATTTCTTATAAAAGATAAATCGGTAGATTTGGCTGTGAAAGCGGGCCTCCGCTGGTGAGCGATGTGAGTTTCCGCACCTGACCCACCCAGCCCTTCGTGTGTAATAAAGGAACTAATAATAACATAGGAAATAGGAAATAAGATGCAACCGCAGGAAAATGTATTCCCTGCGCGAGCGTCGCGTCAAAATTCAACCACGCTCACGATTCAAAATACGCTCCCCATGCTCATATGAGACCGTTACTACACACTACTGTGTGGAGTGTCATAAGATAGATGAGTATATTATAGATAGTAGTCTATATTATGACACTACTACACACTACTGTGTGGAGTGTCATAAGATAGATGAGTATATTATAGATAGTAGTCTATATTATGACACTACTACACACTACTGTGTGGAGTGTCATAAGATAGATGAGTATATTATAGATAGTAGTCTATATTATGACACTA
>NW_014578832.1:17828-20488 GCF_000485595.1 Priapulus caudatus
TCTCTCTCTCTCTCTCTCTCTCTCTCTCTCTCTCTCTCTCTCTCTCTCTCTCTCTCTCTCTCTCTCTCTCTCTCTCTCGCGCCGGCTGCTGCTGTTACAAGGGGGAAACTGGGACAAAGATCTCAGCTGCTCGCGGTCACACGTACGGAGTTCTAGGGTTTAGAACGCCCTGCTACGTCTAGACGTTGGTTTCTGTTCGCAGCGGGAGAGGCAGCAGCAGCATAGTGGCGCTGAGAGGGTCTATGTCCTCCGGGGTACTGCCGGAACGTACCCTGGTTACGGGAGAGGAATAGCAGCATAGTGGAACTCCGTACGGGCACACGAGTCCAGCCGCTTACCGTGGGTTTACACATATATGCGTACAGCCAGCAAGCGTTGCGAACTCCTCGCGAATTTATGCAAAATCGAAGATTTTGCGAAGAAAATGTACAGAAAATGCGACGAGATTTTTTGTCGTTGACGATTTCATCGGGTATTTCGAAAAGGACTATCATTCTTCAAATCAGCATCAAAAGTAGTTTAGATGTTCGTTAACTTCATCATCAAAGCATCGTCAAAGTAATCGATGAAATCATAGTATGAATGAAAGTAATCAAAGAAGCATCATGTTCAAAGTATCATCATCATCAAAGTAGTTTATATATGATGGCTATCTTTCCGCGACGTGATATAGACACGCGTGACTATACGTATATATATATNTAGATCATGCAGAATACGCCCCCCCCTTCCCTCCTCCCGTCCCTCCCTTCCTCCTACCCAGGGGCGTAGCTACGGGGGGCCTGGGGGGGGGCGTGCCCCCACAAATTGTCTGTGCCCCCCCAGGTGCCCCCCACTGAAAATTCGTGCTTGATAAAAAAATAATTGAATTAAAAACAATGCCGTTAGAACAGTATAATACAAAGAAAAGTTATATATTGTGCCCCCCCCCCGAAAATGTAAGGCATCCCCAGTGCCCCCTGCTGAAAAAATCCTAGCTACGCCACTGCTCCTACCTGCACGTCTACGCCCACACACAGCTGGCGAGCAGGATTACACGACGCACGCCCACACAAATATGTCACCTACGCGGCGACAATGACAAACACCACACTGGCACGACACACAGTCTCAAATGTGCCCGCGGAGGACAGGGGCATGGAGGTATGCATGAACAGCTGTTGCGAGTTGAATACACCGGATGGAATGTCACAGTGGATACGTCATCCTTCCGATGTCAACGAGCATTGCAATTATTATTCATGAATACAAGATTATATAACTATAGAAGTTCTAAAGGTTATCATATATTATACAACGCGTTAAAGATCTTGTTCCCCGTTTTGCCATTCTGATTTCGATTTGCATATGTGTAGTTCTATATAGATATCTAGTATAGATATATATAGATATATATATGTGTGTATATATATATATATATATATGCCTTACCTGTCGGTGGTGCGGTGGTTCAGGATTCGTGCAGCGTTGACATGACTCACTGATGTGTAGGCGTCTCACTCTCGTCGGTCTTCACTTATCCTTTGATGGTGACAGGATAGGTGAATTGCAAATCGCGTGAGCAAACACGTGAGAAAAGTTACTAAACAAGGCGTTACAGAGTAGCAACAGCAGCAGCAGCAGCACCAGCAGCAACAGTAGTAGCAGCAGCAGCAGCAGCGGAAGGAGATGAAGCGGTGGAGGCTAAGAGGCAACAGTAGCAGTAGCAGCAGCAGTAGCAGACGTTACTCAAGAGACAGCGCGTGGCGACGGTGGCGCGCCTGGTGGCGGAGCGAGGAGGTTTCCCGAGTAGATATAGGCCTAGAGCGATCTCCGTAACACTCTCTCCCAACACGTATACGTGCCGTCACTGATTCGTCTAGAAGTATTTGCGAACGTAGTTAACGAACTACGTTAGTACGAAGTTTAGAAGCGTAAATACAACACGTTTCATCCACGGCGACACCGCCTTCCCTCTAGCATGCGTGCAGCGACTCCGGTGCGGCGTGGCCGCGACGAGCGACGATGACGATACCGATTTTTTTCCCGCGTTCGATTACGGCGTGGCGGCGACGAACGACGATGACGATACCGATTTTCTTCCCGCGTTCGATTACTGCGTGGCGGTGACGAACGACGAAGACGATACCAATTTTTTTCCCGCGTCCGACAACGCCGATGCAGTTCGTAAGTCGATATCAATGACGGACTCTATAGGTGCTTGCTATTCGCGTGTCTTTCTCACGGCTACTAAAACAGGCAACGCGACTCCGTTATATATATATATATATATATATGTTACGCGCCGGTGGCAATGGCGCGTGGTTGAAAGCGCGAGCAACGCCCTCTACATTCACCTTCAAACCACGCGGGTCGGGCGCGAAAAAAACAAACCCGGTGTCCACGGCGGTTTGTCGGCCGGGCTGAGGCGTCGGTACCGCTGGGGATGGCGAGCTAGGAAAGAGAGAGACACACACACACACACACACACACACACACACACACACACACACACACACACACACAGATAGAGAGAGAGAGCGCGCGAGAGAGAGAGAGAGAAAGACAGCGAGAGAGATAGAGACAGAGAGAGAGAGAGCGAGAAGAACAGAGAAAGAGAGAGACAGACAGAGAGAGAGAGAGAGAGAGAGAGAGAGAGAGAGAGAGAGAGAGAGAGAGAC
>NW_014578832.1:22048-27832 GCF_000485595.1 Priapulus caudatus
GTGTGTGTGTGTGTGTGTGTGTGTGTGTGTGTGTGTGTGTGTGTGTGTGTGTGAGTGTTTGAGCGTGCGCGCGTGTGTGTATATATGTATGAGGAGGTGGGGGGAGATCTGTTGCCTCCATCATCCATCTCTTACCGCAAGTTACTAACGCGATAGCTGATGTTTCAAACAAATAAGTTGTGTTCAATATTAGTTTCTTACTAAGAGATTCCCGTAATGTAGTGTTTATCACGCGAGAATAAAACAGAGCAGTTGTGTTAATCACAAATGATGATTTCGATATATTAGTTAAACTGTGTTTCAAAAATCGTTTCTGTAGTGTAGTGGTTATCACGTGTGCCTCACACGCACAAGGTCCCCGGTTCGATCCCGGGCGGAAACATGATGTTTTACTCTGCCTGTTTAAATGAGATTAAACGTCAGCTATAAAATGAACAAGACATCTCGTGGGCCATTCTGCCGCAAGCATAACCTATCAGAGGTCGTCGCAATGTCACACAATATATGTATATATATATATATATATATATATATATATGCCTAGTATATATATATCATCTTCCTCACATCCCCCGCTATAGTGGCTATGTTTCTACCGAACCTTTTACACAAATGTCAACTCTCAGAATGAGTATACCTGCTTTGTATTTTATCTAATTAATGGTTTCTGAAAAATAGTTAAATTAAAAACTGCTGACCGCAGAAAATTCAAAGATGTAGATCAAGGCTAAATGTTGTTATTGCATTACGTGTATGTATTCGATAGAATGACTCCATGCTATTATGAAAATCAAAACATCATGTTTCCGCCCGGGATCGAACCGGGGACCTTGTGCGTGTGAGGCACACGTGATAACCACTACACTACAGAAACGACTCTATAAAAATATCAAGAATATAATTAAAATCGATAATAATCGTATTAATAATTAATAAATTGTTTATTAAATACTTTTATCATAACGTGGCGACTGATGTTGTATATATAGTAATAAGTATTCAGTGACATGTCTTCGTTGTGCCACCTTTGTGTAAGCTAGAGATTTTGAACAGGCCCATTCATTCAACTTTAGTAGATGATAATACTATGGAGAGAGGATATAGTCATGCATCTTCACACAGAAAGAAAATCCGCGGGGCGACACTCGTGTGCGTGGCAGAACAAATAAGTTATTGTATACGGTTTATATTCCTTATTTACCCCACACGGTGTAAATATTCATAGAATTTGCTGCAGAAATATTCACGTGTTTGTTTTTCACGGGTTTTCTATACGTACACCTCGCTTCCGAATGCTGGCGTGTTATCATACAATACGCTACATGTATGCCGTACTAACGTTCTGAAACCTGAATAATCCAATTCTGAAACACATTTGGCGCAAGGGTTTTGAATAAGGGAAAGATATTGTAGACCTGATATGTATTTCAGCATCCGTCGGTTGCTCCCAAATGTTTCCAGTTACCGCCAAGTGCATCCACTTACAAGCGACAATCATTAATTATAAAAGTGCGATATTGATGGTGATTTTTTCGATATTAGTTAGAGTATATTCTCAGTTAAGGTTTCTGTAGTGTAGTGGTTATCACGTGTGCCTCACACGCACAAGGTCCCCGGTTCGATCCCGGGCGGAAACATGATGTTTTGATCTTCCTGTTTGAACTTTACGCGGTCAATTATCGGCCAAAGTAAAATTATAAATCATGAAGTCATTCTGTTGAATACGTACCGAGTAATATCATTTTTTTGTATCACTTTCAAACCTTGAAATTCGTATCTCGCCTTGCACTACATACGGTATCTGTTTTACTTTCAGAACGTTTACAAGTAAGCATGAACTTGAAGAATATCTCAATTTGCTTTGTATCTTGGCTAATCAATGGTATAGATAGAGATGGGGAGGGAGGAAGAAAGACAGTATGTGTGTGTGTGTGTGTGTGTGTGTGTGGGGGGGATAGAGGGAGGGAGAGACAGTTTGTGTATGGTGATAGAGAGTTAGAAAGAGGGCGAGAAAGGGAACGCGAGAGAGAAACAACGCGAGAGCGAAAACGCAAGACAGATAGAGATAAAGATAGAGATAGAGATAGGAATAGAGAAAAAGAGAGAGGAGGGAGAGAGAGAGAAAGAAAGAGATAGATAGATAGGCGAGATAAAGAGGAAGGTGACGCGAGCGAGCAAGCGAGCTAGCGAGCGAGAGAGAGAGAGAGAGAGGGGGTGAGAAAAAGGAAGAAAGGTTTCTAAAAAAACAAGGATGTGGCGGATTCGGACTTGCCTTCGCATTTGCATGCCATCGTGTGAGACGTTCGTCGAAGGATCTTCCGCGTATAAAAAAACCGCGTATAATACGCACGGCACCACGGTGCAACATAACGAGTATATATAGGTAAGAATAATCAACAAGGATCTAAAAGAACACGCGCCAGCAACTTAAATTAGAGCGTAACGTTTTTCTGTTACCATAAATAGAATATATTAGCGCGTGCACGCGAGTTTTAGCCCCCGATATAACAAAGGCTCGTTATAATTTTTGATCCATTCAGTAGCGGATCAATGCACGCACGCACGCACGCACGCACGCACGGATCTCACACACGTACGGTGTATGCGTGCCACGCTCACGTGCGAGGCCACCACCTTCACACGAGTTGTATCGTGAGAGATAGCAGTAGCCGCCGTGTAGTGGTGGGTGGTAGCTCAGGAGTAGCGACACCAGCAACAACAACAACAGGAGGCGCTGCAGCAGCAGTAGAATGAACGCTGTTTTATTTAGATTGAAATTGCATTTGTATTTTCTCGAATGTCTAGACGTGTATATATATGTACACATATGTGTGTGTGTGTGTGTGTGTGTGTGTGTGCGTGCGTGCGTGCGTGCGTGCGTGCGTGCGTGCGTGCGTGCGTGTATGTGTGTGTGTGCGTGCATGTGTGTGCGTGCGTGCGTGTGCGTGCGTGCATGCATTAAAGCTCAGCCATCGGATGTATCACTTTTATATGATTATGTTTAATAAATAAAAGGTTGAACTGGGACAAAACAGCCCGGGCTTTACATTTCCAACCTCGTATAGAACCTTCCTATATATCGGGGCAGAGTGCAGGGATATAGTTTGTGATACGGGAATACTACAGGAATATAATTATCATGAGATAGAAATAGCGACACAAAATAACGTGTTTTCGCTCAGGATTGAACCGGGAGACCGGAGACACGTGTACTAACTACTACACTACGACACTACACCGGACAGTATCAAATACAATATCGGAAATAACAGCATTAGTACATTATAGTACAAATTAAAGTTAAAATTAATTAATTTACAAAGTTATATCCCAATACTCACAGAGTCCACACGGTAACTGCTATATTGAATATGCAAACGACGTTGGTAGGTATTGACTGAGATATTTTTATTCGAGTGCGCACGATGTGGCCACTATACCACGGAAGGGCTAATGACGATATAAACCGGAACCAACATCTAGCCATACGAGTCGTTAAACAACCGTTGTCTAGCCCTCTACGTCCTTCCCGGGTAGCGCAGGCGCCTCATAGCTAGCTGACGAGGAGCATGCGCAGTTCCCCCTACGAAATCGTACAACACTCGTTGACCTCGGCCTCATCCCGCGTTGAATTCCCCATGGTCACTGCCCTCCAAGGTGCCACAGCTCGCACGTGACTTTGCCCCTCACCCAAGAGAAATTAGTTAGATAGCTCCCTGGTATGTGTTGTCGGTCATATATAACAGTACATACTAGCCCTTGCCGTGTCGCTCCTATACCACGATTATCAAATAAGAAACGTTTTGAAGTGATAACACATAATATCTACGTGCATGGACATATTTTTGTGAGGTAGCGCCTTTATGGGGCACATACAATACAGAAACGGTTTTGATAAGACATTCCTATAAATATATTATTAGGAGACAACATATCGTTTGGAATGCCCATTAAATTCTGCCTCCTGTTAAATTAGATGTAACCTTCACCTATATTTTTCTTCGTGATATATGTTAAGAGAAACGAACAGAAAAACATGTATTTTTATTTGGGGTCGTAAGTAAAAGATACCTGAATCATGATTGTTTTAATACCTTTCTCGCCGATCTAGCTAAGGTGTGAATTGTCTATTCTCTACCAGTAAAACTCTCAACAGAGACACTGCGAGTTATGCTTTCAAACCTGTAGTTCAAAACATCCGCCCGGGATCGAACCGGGGACCTTGTGCGTGTGAGGCACACGTGATAACCACTACACTACAGAAACGATTTATATTATTCTTTCTGACTAATATCAAAATTAATTGATATTTGACTGCGTAAGTTCAAACAGGAAGATCAAAACCTTATTGTTTCGCCGGGGCCATCAACGCCGGGGCACCTTGTGCTGCTGTGCAGCGCACACGTGATAAACCACTACACGTACACGACAGACGACCTCTATTTACAAACATATCGAACAAATATCGAGTAACTATAATCACTTTTAAATGACTACGTGATTTATAACGAAGCCGAATTATATTGTGTTCTGAGTCTGCTGCACTTTGTTACTAAGCAACGTTTTTACTACGTCCCTACCACAACGCGCTGATCCTGCGTCCAAATTGACCTCTGCTCAGTCTTTCTTAATCGTGCAACAACGGCCCGTACAGCGTATTTGAGCCTACTATCCCAGAAGTCTCCTGAATATATCCGCCGACCAACTATTCTCTGAACCTGATACTGCTGAGAACACACTATTAAGCTTGCAGTTGTTACTATTACTGTATATAGATCATTCTGAGTCAAGCGGTTGTTAAAACTGTGAACAACTGCCCTTCTTTTTTAACAAACAGGAACTTCCGCTATATCGGGTAAGTGTCTGGAATATTTTTGGTGTTGCCAACACTTTTACATTTTTAAAACTCGAAAAAATGCATCTTAGTTCGAGTCACTGTCAGTGTTATAATTCGGCTTCGTTATAATCACGTAGCCCATTCGAAGTAATTAATAGTTACTCGATATTTTTGTTTCAAATATTTTAAGTCCACAGCGCTCCCCGTTCTCCTGCTAGTGTAGTCGCGGTTCACACTCCCCACGTGTGCCCCTCCCACACCCGCACAGGCCCCGGTCCTCGACTCCCCGCCGGCGGAACACCATCCGATCGTTCTCCTGCTGCCTTGCCTGCTTCTCACAACCCTCCTCTTCACCTGTGCATCTATTTACCCACGCCATGCGCCCGTATCCCACTACCATGACTTAGCCAAGAATACAAAGCCCAAATTGAGATATCTTCCAGTTCATCTCGCGCCGCCCTTCACCTTGCTACAACGCTTCTGCAACCCGCCCTCTAAAAAGCCTATCCCGGTCACTCCGTCCAGCGCCTCGCATAGGCGAGCACTCCCGAATTCTCACGGTTTGAAAGTGATACAAAAAATTGATATTACTCCGCGTACAGTATTCCGAACAGAATGACTCCATGATTATTAATTATATACTTTGGCCCGAGAATATTGCACGCGTAAAGTTCAACAGGAAGCATCAAAAGATCTGCATCGTTTCCGCCGCGCGCCGAGTCGATACGGTGGACCTTGGTGCGTGTGAGTCACACGTGATAACCACCTACACTACAGAAACGATTATATTATCTTCTGACGAATATCCAAGAAAATATCACATTGATAATTCTGACGCGTATAAGTTCAACACGAAGATCAAAAACACCCATGCGTCTTCCGCCCCCGGGATCCGTCCGACACCCGGCCGGACCTTGCCTGCGTGTGAGCCGCAACGCTGATAACAC
>NW_014578832.1:31777-35330 GCF_000485595.1 Priapulus caudatus
TGTTGTAACCAGTTCAGTTAACGAAAACAAATATGTTTGTTTATTAAAGATACAATCAGGAGTGAATAATAGAGATTGAGTGAATAATAGTGAATAATAGAGATGTAATACTCGATGTAAGCTGTACGACCTATTCGTCGTAAAGGTTTCTGTAGTGTAGTGGTTATCACGTGTGCCTCACACGCACAAGGTCCCCGGTTCGATCCCGGGCGGAAACATAATGAATTTGTTATGATGAAATAAGGTATAATCACTATAATGGGAAAGCGTCAGTATTGCCAGGTGTGCGTGCGTGCGTGCGTGCGTCTATGTACTCGTGGGTGCATGCGTTTACGCGAGTGTGACAATATTTCAAACTTTCGTACGTTTGCTTTTTGGTGAATTAAGCTTTGACCCGTGTCAGTCTTTAAATTCCGATTGCATGACAGATTTCTTACCTCCACGCTAGATACAAATATACCGGCTGTGGAGTCCGTTATAGTTTTGCTTATAATAGTAATAAATGACATTGACACAGACGGATGTTTCAGAAACATATAAATGTGTGTATCTGTGTGTGTCTGCGCGCGTGTGTGCGTGCGTGCGTGCGTGCGTGTGTGTGTGCGTGCGTGTGTGCGTGCGCGTTTGTGTGGGTGCGCGTGTGAGCGTGAGCGTGTGTGCGTGCGCGTGTGTGCGTGCGCGTGTGTGTCTGCGCGCGTGTGTGCGTGCGCGTGTGTGTGTGCGCGCGTGTCTGCGCGCGTGTCTGCGCGCGTGTGTCTGCGCGCGCGTGTGTGCGTGGATGCATGCATGCATGCGCGTGTGTGTGCGTGCGTGCGTTGGTACGAGTGTGTGCGTTCGTGCATGTGCGTGCGTGTGCGTTCGTGCGTGTGCGTTCGTGCGTGCGTGTGCGTTCGTGCGTGTGCGTGTATGTGTAAACTCTAATTATGTCAGTGTAAAAGAATCATCATTTCATTAAATAAATAGCTTTTTTAGTAGCTTACATAGACCTGATAATCAGCCTAGTAGGGTTATCTCATTACTGCTCACTGCTCAGCTGTTTTTACATCATTACAATCTCTTACTGTTCATTCTACGTCTGGTTTACATTTTTATAAAATTCGAATGAAGGGTAAGAGTATCGAAATATTTAATTTTTAATTTTGTTTATCAGACGTTCATGGCCGAAGCAGCTATTTCAAGTGCGCTGACTTTACATCCGTCAACTGATACCGTCTTTATTAATGTTTTTTCTTGTTGGTTTTTTTAATTGTTTGTTTATTTCGCTTAGCATCAGTTAAAGCTGTACACAGTGTCTAATCTACACTGTCAGCGATGGCTACTATACAGCACATTGTTCATGTTGTTGTTAATGAACCAAGCATGTCTCTAATTATTCTAATTAATTAGTTTGTTTGGCTTAGGCAGTGATAAAAATAGCAACTTGGAAAATAGGATTGAAGCTTTTCACGAGAGAATATCAATATCTACAGTCTAGTCTCTATATCAGAGTTGTTAGGGGCTTATAACAAAAGGAGGTAAGTTATAAAATGACAAGACTGGTTTCTCATTTGTTAGACACGTTCTAATCACGAGCCTTAACGCTCCTCAGTTCGAAGCTAGGTTCTTGAAATGATGATTTATCGGGTTCCCCTGCGATGTAATCACTTACCGGCATTCCATTCTTACCAGCAAGCATCTGCAGTGAAGTTCATACGTCAAGGAACACTCGTAGGTTGTTATATATCCACTATTTCATGCGACGATCACAATTTAGAATCACGCTTGCCGCAATGTTGACATCACGTGATGCTCGGAATTATCTCGCGAGAGTGCGAGACACGGCCGTCCTATGCGCCACGTCTCCAATGCGCATGCTCAGTGTGAGTGCCAACATAAACAAACTGCCTTGTATATATACGTAGTTTTATAGTTTATTAGTTTTTATAACTATTTATAAACTCATAAATTATTAAATTAAGAACGATGTGTAGGGCCTATATATATAGTTATACAGTGTATGAGTTACTAAATGTTTGTTTTAATATATTGCGTAAACTCCGCCACAGCGGTAAGATATTTTTACATGTCGCGCAAAAACAGATGCGATTATATTTTGGTGCAACGTTAAACATTTATTATAGCGGCACTTAGCATTGTAGCTGTGAGTTCTGTTTCCTTTTTTTTTTATAGCCTATAACACAAAGAGTTCGTAGTAATGTTTTATGATTGTAGAGTAATCAATAATATATCCGCTAATAACTATTAAGTTATTACGGATTAAACTATAATAATTATTTAGTGGGACGTAGTTTTTTTCAGTAATTTTAAATCCTACAATCTTCTCCTAGTTCTTATAATTGTCATCGACTTGCGACAAGCGATCTCAGCACGAAACGACAAACAACAAGAAAAAAACAAGCCCCAAAAAAGAATTCGAAGACAACGATCTTTGTTTGTTTATACTCTGACATTATATTTATTTTGAATCCTAAGGCTTGTATACAGCTGAAGATATCGGGCAGTTTCTTCACACGGTTTACGCGCCGATGTAAGTCAGAGTACGCACATAAATCTACAGCAGACAAACACCAAATGTCAAATCACTAGAGAACTGCAACTATAGGATATAGCTCCCGTCATGTTTCATAGCTTAACTACTACTTTGCCGATTACTATTTTTAAGGGCTTTTAGCCCAGTCCAAAGTCTAAACCAAGAATAACATATAAATCACAAATTCGCAGATATTTACAGTACACAATCTGAAAACAGCAGACAGCATTATCTCGTTTTACTGCCCGCATCGCAGAGACACGCCCGTTCAAAGTCAATTGCTAACGGTTTAACAGAGCGTTACCCCTCCAACACAGGTGCAATATGTTTCACATCGTTTGCTAACGACTAGGCATGGATGTATTTTTTAAATATTTTTTTTATATCTTCTTCCGTCGTGCCTAAACACACTCCAGCTCCGTGGCAGCGTTCACACGCATAATCGGTGACTGCCGTTAGGGGGCACCACCATGCACGCCCCTGTCCGACAGTCCCTGACGCTGACACCGACACGAGCGCTATTTCTGTCCGGATACAGTGCCGATTAGCCTTCTATAGTGATGACGACGATGATGATGATGACGACGATGATGATGACGATGATCACGCCACGCGGCGGCCATTTCGCGTACTATCGATGTTGAAGGTGAATCGACAGAGTATACGGACAGCAGTAGCTGCTCTTGCTGGTCGAATCTGTCCTGCACAGACGGATAGAAGCAGAACTAGGGCCTTCCACACTACGTGTGACGCAAACGACCCCAGCTCTGCACTTTTCTCACACACGTTTTTGTATCCATGCGATGACCGCCTATTTGTTTCACACACGAACACACAAATAACACATCTCTAAAATAATATTTCGTAAACATAATATTATCGTAACAAGTGTGTGTGTCCTGCCGTCGCTGCCGCTGCTGCTGCTACTGCTACTGCCGTCGCTGCTGCTGCTGCTACTGCCGCCGCTGCTGCTGCTGCTACTGCTACTGCCGCCGCTGCTGCTGCTGCTACTGCTACTGCCGC